>NW_027187130.1:117546-171575 GCF_028583685.1 Petaurus breviceps papuanus | reverse complement strand
TGTGTGTGTGTGTGTGTGTGTGTGTGTGTGTGTGTGTGTGTGTGTGTCCCCTCAGAAAGGGGCTTTCAACACCAACAACAGAGAGGTCATTTGGTGTTACGGAAAGTTCTCTGTGCTTCAATTCAGGAATACCTGATTCTTACAGAATCTCACAGCTGGAAAGGATTTCAAAGGATCTAGTCCAACTTGAAGCTGAACTAAAATTCCATCTACAACATATTCAAAAATCAGCCACCAAGTCTTCACTTTGAGGCCTCTAGAGAGGAAGGGATTCTCTACCTTATCTCCTCCTGAGGTGGACCAATCCACTTTTGGAAAGATCTAATTGTTAAAAAGTTTTCCTTGAATCATACCAAAATCTGCTTCTACAACTGAATCCAGGCTGGAGGAATCAAACATCCAAGGGGCAGTGGTTGCATTATTTACATGGGAATGGTGGTCATCAGCCATAATAACCCCATTAGTACCAAAAGAAAAATGGCTGAGTCCATGTTATTTACTTACACACACATATGAAGCTTCAGGTGCTTTCCTGTGTAATGAGCTCAAGACCAATTCCTGATGGTAAATTCTGCTAGTACAGCTGTGAGTCAACCACTCACTATGCATTATTCAGAGACCCTGAAGGCTTTGAAGACCCAGCCCTCTGTTAGCTTCTGGATCCCTGAGAGGAACAGCCCTGTGCATCAACATCTAGTGAGCTGGCTGGGTAGGAGTATTTGATGCTCCAAGATTTTCTCTGACTTTGGAGCACATTTTCAAGGATTCACACCAATTAAATTCAGAAGGCCTACTGAGGGGGATTTGCTGCAAGAAGTAAAGCTTATTTATACTGTTCGATCTCCAGGTTTTATTGTGCAACTTCTAGGCAGCTGACTCTGTGCTAGGCATTATGAGGTATATAGAGAGGGAGAATAATTTGTCCTTAAATTGCTTATGGTTTAATTAGAGGGATGAAGCTGACACATATGGAAGAAGTACTAAATTGTAACTAGTTCAGAGATGCATTTGTAGTTGTTCAGTTGTGTCTGACTCTTCATGACCCTATTTGGAATCTTCTTGGCAAAGATACTGGAGTGGTTTGACATTTCCTTTTCCAGCTCATTTGACAGATGAAGAAACTGAGGCACACAGGTTAAGTGACTTGTCCAGGGTCACACAGCTAGGAAGTTTATAAGGCTGAATTTGAATTCAGGAAGATGAATCTTCCAGACTCCAGGCCCAGCACTCTTATCCACTGAGTGACCTTGAGATGCATAGACTGAATTAATTAAGAAAGGCTTCATGGAGGAGAATAAGAAGGCTTTCTAGACACAAAAAGGAAAAGAGGTCACTACAAATTTGGGGAGGTAGACAGGGAAAAGGACAACAAAGGCAAGTATGAAGACAGCCTGTTTCTGCAACAATATGGAAGTTGGCTATCCTGGAGTATAGAATTTAGTGCTGGGAGGTACCTAAAGATCATATAATCCACTCCCTTCATTTTACTGATGAATCACAATGTGGGCCCAAGGGGTCACATAGCTTACCCATTGTCATTCACATAGGGAGCAGCTAGTGGGGATAGAGGGTTGGACTTGGGGATAGAAAGACCTCAGCTCACACCCTGCCTCAGACCCTTGTTAGCTGTGTGACCCTGGGCATGTTTCTTAACCTCTCTGAGCCTCAGTTACCTTATCTGTAAAATGGGAATGATAAAAACACCTACCTCTCAGAGTTGTTGTGAGGATCAAATCAGTTAATATTTGTAAAGTTTCTCACAAACTTTAAAGTACTGTATTAAACACAAGCTATTATTAACCCAGGTTTTCTGACTCCCAAATCTAGGTTTCTTTCTATTAAATTAGACTGAAAAATTAACATGTTAATAACTTTCGTTATATAATAAAGCAATCGAAGAAGTGTCCTAAGGAGGAAGGTTATGTTGAGTTAGTTCACCCAACAAGGAGCAGGGCAGAAAGCACGGTTGCCTGCTTTGGAAGGGTTATCTGCCAATATCAGCCTCACTATTAAAAGGACTGAACTGAGTTACTAATCAAAGCTACTTTGTTAAAGGAGCTGAGTTACTAAATTCCTGTTTCTTTTGATTGGCAATGGAGAGACTCAATCACAGAAATATAAAAAAAGGAAAGGATCTGAGAAAGGGAAGAAGCAGCTATGAGACAAAGACCGGTGGTGATTTGGGAAAATTTGCTGCTTTGGTGTAGGGAAATGAAGGCATTTCCTTCATTGACTGGCTAACCTTTTCCAATATTCCTCGGGGGAAAAGTCAAGATTTCCTAGGGCTAAAAACTGCATAACCCTAAGTTCAATTAAAACACAAATTGTAGTTAGCACTGTATTGGGCCACAAGCATTGTGGTCAAAACTATGGGATGCCAGATATAGAAGCTGAGGCGTGGAGTGGCTGACTCAGTGTTGCACAGCTGCTTCATGTCACTACCAGGATGAGAACCCAGGTCTCTTGTCTCCCCATCTAGTGTTGTTCTCGCTGTACCATGTTGGAGGAATGGAACCCACTGCCCAATTGCCAACAAAGCTGCTGATTCATACTTTTTAAATAATGTGTAGATATACTGAAGCAATATCTAACAGATCATCATGTCCCATCCCAACCCCTAGACCCCCTTCCTTATATCCCTCAGAGGTTGTGTGCCTAGGTAGGGAGTTTAGTGGGTAAGAAGGCTAATTTGGGTGACATGGTACTATAAAAATAATATCAAGAATGCTAGGACAAAGAATGAACTGAAGATAAGGAAATGAAGGCTAGCAAAATTGCCTAGGGCACTAAGTTAATTTACTTATTTCTGTTTTGAGCTTTATTACAGAAAAGAGAATCCTTAGAGAAAGGATTGGAGCACTGCTTATGGTGGATGAGATAATGATAATGGACAATGAAGAAAAGGTTTTGCTGCTCAATTCTTATTTTCTCTTTTAAAGAGAAAGATCTTTGGGCTGGAAGGGACACAAAAATGGCTAATAAGGAGTGGAAATCCAAGATAAGTAAGGGTGTATTGAAAGAACTCTTGGCTGACCTAGATGAGTTCAAGTCACCAAGCCTAGATGAATTACATCATGGAAAGAACTGATCAATTGATTGCTGAGTCAATTTCAGTGGGCTTTGAAAGATCATTGGAGGAAAAAGGAGATGAAAACAAGCATTTATTAAATACTTACTATGTGGCAGACACTATGCTAAGGGCTTTACAAATATCTCATTTAATCTTCCCAACAACCCTATGGGGTAGGTGCTATTATAATTCTTACTTTATAATTAAGGAAACTGAGGCAGGCAGAAGCTAAGTGACTTGAATGGCAGCAGAGTCACAGGACTGGGTGACCTCTAAAGTCCTTTCCACTTCTAAATCTGTAATCCAGTGACTTGAAGAAGAGTAAAATGTATTGGTTTGCAAAAAAAAAAAAAAGGGAATAGAGTCTGCAAAATAGAGGCCAGTGAGCCTGGCTTCATTTCCTAGCAGGATCTGAGGGTATTGCCCCCTAGCTGTCCAGTGGGTAGTGTGGAATATTGGACAGAGAGCCAGACATGGAATTGAGAAGACCTGAGTTCAGAAGGCCTCTGATACATACTGGCAAGTGACCTTTGTTAAGTAACTTAGTACCCTAAGCAATTTTCTGAAAGTACTAGTTGCAAAGTGGTTGCCAACCTATATCTGTAGAGGGAGTTTCCTCACTCAGGATTTCCCTTTTCCAGTGAAATCTCCTACCTATCCCTATTAATAAAGGTATGGTCAGTACCCATCCAGAATCAAAGCAGTGATCAAGAAGATAGTTTCTCTTCATCAGACTGTACCAGACTATCCTCATGTCCTTTTTTGATGGGACTACTAGATTGGGATAATGTGTAGATCTAATTTACCTAGATCATAGCAAAGGAACTGAGTAGTTAGGGGGTTTGAGGGAGAATCAATATGCATGTTTAAATCTCCTAGTATGAAGGCAGGAGTTGGCGAGAAGAGAAAAAATGTGATCCAGGGAGACAACAACTACCAGGGTTTTTTTTACCTGGTGGTAGATTTAAGTAGCATGAACCTCAAAGGAAGAGGTGAAGAAATATAACAATAATAATAATAATAGTAGTAGTAGCTTAGCATTTATTGGCACTGTGCTAAATGATTTACAAATATGGCCTCAACAACAACCCTGTGAGGTAGGTGCTATTATTATCCGCATTGTACAGATGAGGAAACTGAAGCAAACATGTTAAGTGACTTGTCCAGGTTTACACAGTAAGTGTCTAAGGCTGGATTTGAACTCAGGTCTTCCTGACTCCAGGCCCCAAACTCTATCCATTGTACCACCTAACTGCCTCGTGTATAAACTATAAAGAGGATAAATGGAAATAGTTAACAGAGGAAAGACCCTAGAATTAAGAGAGATGGGAAAAGTCTTCCTTTAGAAGGTGGAACTTTAGTTGGGACTTGAAGGTATAATACTGGCCTTTGTGTTCAAGCGTCACCTTTACCAAATTGCCTGTGACCCTCAGCAAGTCACTTAACCTCTCAGTGACCTAGGCAACTCACTAAAACTATAAGTTTCAGAGCATTTGCCCATCCTGGATGAGTTTCCTCATCAAGAAGTTTCACTAAAGCTCAGTAGCAAAAACATTTATATAGCACTTTCATATTTGCAAAGAGTTTTATATATATTCGGTGATTTGAACTATTATCATCCCCATTTTACAGATGAGGAAATGTAAGACTGACAGAAGTTCAGTGACTTTCTCAGGGTCACATAGCTACAAATGTCCCCCCTCCCCCCCGGCAAATTTTTAAAGTTTTGAGTTCCAAATTCTTTCTTTCTCCTCTTCCTCCTCCCTGAGATGATAAGCAATCAGATACAGGTTATATACGTGCAATTATGTAAAACATTTCTATACTAGTCATTTTGTACAAGACTCAAATAAAAGAAAAAAATGAAAGTAAAAAATTATATGGTTCAGTCTGTATTTAATCAATATCAGTTTTTTCTCTGGAGGCAGAAAGCATACTTCATTATTAGTCCTTTGGGATTGTCTGGGATCATTGTATTGTTGAGAATAGATAAGTCATTTACAGTTCTTCATCAAACAATATTACTGTTAGTGTATACAACATTCTCCTGGTTCTGTTCACTTAACTATGCATCAGTTCATGTCTTTCCAGATTTTTCTGAAATGATCCTGCTTATCATTTCTTATAGCACAATAACATTCCATTACAATCACATACCACAGCTTGTTTAGCCATTCCCCAATTGATGGGCATCCCTTTGATTTCTAATTCTTAGCCACCACAAAAAGAGCTGCTATAAATATTTTTGTAAAAATAGGTCCTTTTCCCTTTTTTGGGATGTCTTTGGGATATAAATCTAGCAATGTATTTCTGGATCAAAGGATATGCACAATTTTATAGCCCTTTGGACATAGTTCCAAATTGTACTCCAGAATGGTTGGATTAGTTCACAACTCCACACACAGTGCATTAGTGTCCCAGTTTTCCTATATCCCCACCAGCATCTAACATGTTCCTTTATTGTCATATTAGACACCTGATAGATATGAGGTGGTGCCTCAGAGTTGTTTTAACTTGCATTTCTCAAGGCAGCAAGGTGGCACAATGAATAGAGCACCAGCCCTGGAGTCAGGAGGACCTGAGTTCAAATATGGCCAAAGACACAACACAAAACTAGCCACGTGACCTTGGGCAAGTCACTTAACCCCAATTGCGCTACCTTTCCCCCTCCAAAAAAAGGCAAAAAATAATTATAATAATTTGCATTTCTCTAATCAGCTGTGATTTAGAGCTTTTTTTCATATGACTATAGATAACTTGATTTCTTTGTCTGAAAACTGCCTGTTCATGTCCTTTGACCATTTATCAATTGAAGAATGATTTATATTTTTAATAATTTGACTCAATTCTCTATATGTTTGAGAAATGAGACCTTTATCAAAGATACTTTTTGCCAAAATTTCCCCCCAATTTTCTGCTTTCCTTATAATTTTGGTTGCATTGGTTTTGCTTGTGTAAAACTTTTTAATTTTATATAAGTCAAAATTATCTATTTTATATTTATAAATATCTTAAGGAAGGATTCAAATCCAGATCTTGTTAACTCCCTAGTCCAGCATTCTGTTCTCATTTTTAGTCAAAACAGACAGTAGTATTCAAAAATAAATAATATAGAAATATTAAAGAAGTAATAAAGAAAATAGAGATTTATTGAACATGAATATTAATTAATTAATGTCAGGCTCTTTGGGAACAAAGCCTGACACCATGTAAATATGGTATTTCATACATGTGGGAGGAGAGTCTGTTGTAGCCTAAAGATTCTGGGGACTGAGTTACCCATGGGCACCTAAGCTGAGAAGGTCATGCGTTAGAAGGATTGAGATGTGTTACAGCTAGTCCATAAATGCAAGATTACAAAGTGCTCAACAGCTGTGTCTTTTGTATATTTGGGATAGAGCCTAGTGCACCATGGATACTTAATGGATACTCATTAATAATTGAAGAGGATGCCTTGAGGGTTTCGAATGGGTGCATTCATTGTTCATTCACCCACCTGCTCCACTCCTCATGTCCCCTGAATCTTAACAATGCCACAAACCTCTAGAGTGAATGTTGAAAATTCAGTCCATTATTTGAATTTTTTTTCTTGAACAAAACCACCCATTAGGATGGACTGGGTTTCGTTTTTCACACAGTTGTTGCGGCATTTAATCACAGCAGGACTGTGGACAGCTTGAAAACATAGAAACCTGGGGAAGCAAAGCTGAGACCAGAAGGGCCAAGGAATATGTGGGAGACAGGAACCTAAGGAAAGCTGTGTATTAGGACTCGGGGAGCACATGGGTACCAGAGGCAAAGTGGACAATGGAAATCTGGAAACAGTGAGTCAGAGTCAGTGCAGGGGCCAGCTTGGGGCTGCAGGTGAGAGTCATGGGGTCAAAATGGCTGAAACAGGAGTAACAGACCATAAATAGTAGCTTATCCTTTTATCAAGCCCCATTCTTATGATCCTGATTTCCCAAGATTGATAGGAGAGTGACAGGAGAAGGGAGGGGAAGAAGATAGGAAGAAAAGAGGAAGAAGAGAGGAGAATCCTCCGGGGCAAATCCTTTCTTTATGAAGGGGAGCATATTCTGTCCATAGAGGTGAGTCCTCATACTATATATGAAAAGTGGGACATGGAGTAATGAGAAGTAGATTAGGGCACTGGGAATATGAAAAGGTTAAGTAAGAGTTGTGGGACATGGATTAAAATGTCAGTTCTGCCGTTTGCTACCTGTGTGACGTCATTTGGGCCAAGTTTTCTCATTTATAAAAGGAAAGGGTGTGGTCTAGATTATTTCCAGCATTCCTTCCTTCTGTAAATCCTATGCTCTTTCAAATTATTTGCCCGTGATCACAGGGCTAATAAAAGAAAAAATCAGAATTCAAACCCAGATCTCTTGATCAGAAGTCTAGAGTCTTTCTACTATATTATGAAGTAAGAAATGTCACTGTAATAAGCCTTGACAGATTTAGAACAAATAGAAGGAAATGCTTTTCCAGGGTCAACTCTAGGCAAAATTGTGAGTTCAACAGAGTTGGTCTTTAATTTCTTCCTATTATCTTTTTTTTTTTTTTGCTTTTTGTAGGGCAATTGGGGTTAAGTGACTTGCCCAAAGTCATGTGGCTAATGTGTTGTTGGTTGTTTTTAGTGTCCAAGGTCAAATTTGAACTCAGGTCCTCCTGACTCCAGGACTGGTGTTCTGTTCACTGCGCCACCTAGCCGCCGCCCCCCCCCCCTTTTGATGGGCCTTTTCCTCGATATTCCTGGACCTCCTTTCCCTCTTCCCAAGGCACTTATCTATCCTAGTTTAGAATTTCTGCTAATTCCTGTTAATGTGTTAAGTGATGAATAAAGAGCTAGTTGACAAGGAGGATTAATTTCCTTCTGAATGATTTTAATAGAATACTATTGAATCCTAAAATCTCAGTTAGATGATGACCTTGAAGGTCATCTAGTCCAACTTCCAAGAGAACTCAATAATATTGATCCCTGTAATTTGCCTAACAGATGGACACCTAACTTTTGTTTGATTATGGGGAATTTACTACTCTGTAAGAAAGCTCATTCTATTGTTGGGTAGTTATTTTTGTTATAAAATAATTCCGTCTGTTTAGCCAGAATCTGTCTCCCTGTAATTTTTGTCCACTAGTCATCTGAAACTATACAGGCTGATCTCACTCTTTTTTTCCTATAATGGTTCTGCAACTATTTGAAGAACGCTTTCGTGCTTGTGGGGGGAGGGAATTTTTCTTCCCTAATCTAAAGATTCCCAGAGTAACCACAATCAGGGAAACAGAGCACTTGAGCAGTGAGAACAGGAAAGCAGCAGCTGCTGCTAATAGCCCTAACAAAGGCATCAGCCTCGCTGACTGTGAGGTTGTCAGTGGGTACTTCATAGACCTGAGTGAGCCCATGCCTGCGGGGTGGTATTCTGTTTATTGAACTGGTCTTTATACTATGGCATTACTACTGTGTTAGAAGGAGGAGAAGCGAGATAGTCAAATGAAACCTTGTTGTAACAGAACAGTGCAGCTCTGGTGAGTCTGGTTAGCAGGTGGTCTTCCCTGCATGCCCTGCCCATCTTTGTATTATGTGTCTCTGTGTCTCGTGTGTGTGTGTGTGTGTGTGTGTGTGTGTCTTTGGGGAAGGACTTCTGCATAGACTGGTACTTTGAGCTGCTCTAGGTCTTAAGTGTGATCACTGACTTGAAATATTGTCATACAGAGGAAATATTAGACTTATTGTACTTGGTCCCAAAGGACACAACTAGGAAGTAAAAGGGAAGGCAAATTTTATCTCAATTTCTTAAAAATGACCTTCTGATGCTGCCCCAGTTCCAAACATCCTTCTCCTTCCATTGTCCCCCAACCTCTCACTTGGTGATTCTGCTTACAGACAACCTGAACTGGAAGCATGCTCTGCTTTTTTTTTTTTTTGCTTTTTGGAGGGGGGAGGGGAGGGCAGTTGGGGTTAAGTGACTTGCCCAAGGTCACACGGCTAGTTTTTTGTGTCAAGTGTTTGAGGCTAGATCCGAACCCAGCTCCTCCTGACTCTAGGGCTGGTGCTCTACTAACTGCACCACCTAGCCTCCCTAATACTCTACTTTTAAAAGAGAAAATGAGTATCACTCTTGGTTCAAGATAGAAGCTGTAGTAGAGCTCTAACTGGAAATTCCAATACCTGGAGGAAATTTGGTTGTATGAAGGGAAGGAAAAGTGGAGGTGCTCCAAATCTGCTGCACTAAGACATCCTGAATAGTGAGGGTCCTCATCCTTTTCTAACCTCACTGCTATGACTCTAGTCTCAGTTAGTAAATAAGCATTTTTAATAATTTGATAATTACTATGTACCAGGCACTATGTTAAGAGCTGGGGACACAAAGAAAGGCAAAGGACAGTCCCTGCCCTCAAGGAGCTCACAGTCTAATGTTATCTCACCACTGGTGCAGTGGTTTCTTAGCTGAATCTCTTGTCCTAATTTCTTTTCCTCCTATATACTCTTTCTATTGCTTTCATACAGATTTTTCTTTAATTTTTTTGTTGTTGTTCAGTCATTTCAATCATGTCCACTCTTCATGACCACATTTGGGGTTTTCTTGGTAGGAATATTGGAATGGTTTGCTATTTCCTTCTCCAGTCCATTTTACAGATGAGGAAACTGAGGCAAACAGGGTTGTGACTTGCCCAGAGTCATACAGCTAGTGTTTGAGGATGGATTTGAACTCAGATCTTCCTAATTCCAGACCTGGAGCTCTATCCACTGTGCCACCTAGCTGTCTTTTTAAAATTATATACCACTTTTAATGAAAATACATCAAAAAGCTGCACAGTGATGACTGTATATCATAAGATCACTTTTAGCTGTTTCTATCCTAATATTTTCTTAACCAAGACTCCATTTCTTCATCTGTAAAAATAAATTTAGCCTACATGATGTCTAAGACCTCTTCCAGCTCTCAGGGTAGGCCTGGGTCAAAGGTCACAGAACCCTTTCAGTCTGACAACCAACCATACCAACTGTGACTTATGATATGCTTGTCAGGCTTTCCCACCATTCTGATTTTCCTCTTTTCTTCATACTCTAACTTGTTGAAATCTTTGCAGTTAGAACTGAACAAAATGTTCCAGACATGGTCTGACTAGTATAGGGTAGTGTAAGATCTATTTTTTCTGGATGGGGTACTTCTCTTAATGCAGCCTAGGATTGCATTAGTTCTTTGAACAACCACATCACTGTTGGCAAATTGAACTTATGGTCGACTAAAGCCCCCCAGCCTTTTTCATATGGACTTATTTCTATAATGTGGAGGCTCCCCCATTCTATCTTTAATGTAATTGGGTTGTTTTTTTTTCTTAACTTAAATACAGAATTTAAATTTATTCTTAGTGGTTCCAAGCTCTAAAGATAAATTTGAATTTAATTCTGTAAGTAGACAACATATATTAGCTGCCCTTTCCAGGTTTCTGTCGTCCATAGATTTGATAAGCAATGTCTTCATCCAAATTTACATTTTCATGAAATATTGAATATATGTCAAAGATCCAAAATTTCTTTGGTTTATATACTCCCAACACTGAAGCCTACACTCCTCCTTACACTGATAAGGATTACTCTTTTCTTTTTGGAGGGGGGAAGGAGGGCAGTTGGAGTTAAGTAACTTGCCCAACATCACACAGCTAGTAAGTGTTAAGTGTCTGAGGTGGATTTGAACTCAGGTCCTCTTGACTCCAGGGCTGGGGCTCTATTCACTGCCACCTAACTGCCCCTAAGGATTATTCTTTACCTACCAGCTTCATTCCTTGCACTGGACTCCTCCGTGCATGCCCTTAGGAAAACTCATCATCCTGGGAGGTTACAGGATCCCCAGGACTGATGATTTGGAGGACCATTGGGCAGAGCAAAAATGCTTGAATTCCTTTTTAGAGAGGTTTGGAAGAGCAGTTATTTCTTAATTTTCCATCATCATCACCTGCACTTCTCTGATTGATCTCCACCATGCCTTCTTGCAGGGGACCTGCCCACTCCCACCTTTTTTTAGCTTCATTTTGTGTGCGGTCTTACTCCATTAGATTATAAACTCTTTGATCAGGTACTGTCTTTCTCATATTTGTATTCCTAGCACTTAGGACAATGCCTATAACATAGTAGGAGCTTAATGTTTATTGACTTGACTATTAACTTCACCCCCACCTCAACACCTTTGGACTGCTAAGGCTTCAAAGTCCATCATTCTGTGAGCAGTCAGTGACAAGCCTCTCTGATCTAGGTTGGTTCTCATCAGGCCTATACCAGAACCTTTTCAACTTGATAGGACTTTAGCTATTAATGTAGCCTTCAAGAACAATGCAATATTTATAAGGCAGTGGATCCTTAAAGGTCACTTTTTTGGTGCACCGTGTAATGATGTAGGAATTTTTTAAAACCTTAAAAAATTAAATTAATTTTTTTCAATTAACATTTACTCTTCCATCTTCCTCCCTAATGAAGGGGGGGGAAAAGAGAAAAATTGAGTCCTTATAACAGATATGCATAATGAAGCAAAAAAAATATAATTATCATATTTGTGATGTACAAAAATAGCCAGTCAACACCAGGCCCTGTGCTAAATGCTGGGGATACAGAGAAGGACAAGCAGGCAAGCCCTGCCCTCTAGGAGCTCACAGTCTAACGGGGTGTGTGTGTGTGTGTGTGTGTACACACACATATATATGGAGAGAGAGAATAAATTGAAGATAATCTCTGAAGGAAGGCACTAGCAATAAGGGGGATGGGCAAAGTCTTTCTGAAGTAAGGGGAATTTTTAGCTGGGACTTGAAGGAAGTCAGGGCAGCCAGGAGGTAGAGATGAGGAGAGGGAGAATTCATTCTGCCTCTTGAGTCAACACCTTTCTGTCAGGAGATGAGTAACTGTTCATCAATGTCAGGTTTTCTAAACTGTAGCAATGAAGAAATGAGAGAGATAAGTGTGTGTGGAGTAGCTTGCTAAGGCTTTCATCCTTTCCTATCCTTACTGCCACCACTTTAACCTACATTCTCATTAACTCACTCCTAATGTATTAAACCAACCTTCTAGGTGACTTTCTCCTCTCTTAATCTGTATTCTTTTCATTTCACCTGTTATCCTGCTTTCAGACCAATTTTCCTTTTAATACCATTTTCATTATGTCACTCATAGTCATAAGAGCTGGAAGAAACTTTAGAGACTATCTTAGTTCACCTCTATCCTTTGTTTTATATTATCTAGATAATCACTTGTCCTAAACCTTCTATGGTTCTCTACCTCCTATTCTATCAAATTCATTTTTCACTTCCTGATTCTTAAGATCCTCTATAAATGGCCCCCAACCCAACCCTCTCATCAGCAGACCTTTCCCTTTCGTCAGGAGTTTTCTCACTACCCCTCACACACACCATATAAATAGTTTTTACAGCATCTCTAGACTCCACCAAGAAAGAAATCCTGTTTCCATGCTTCTGCACAGACTGTCTTCCACATCTGGAATACCTCTCCCCTTTCATTTCCACTTTTGGAATTAAGCTCCCTTCAAGGCTGTTACCCAGAGGATTATAGGTAATCCAACCTTTCTGATACACCATCCTTGACAAGTGGGCATTTAGCATCCATTCAAGGAGAAACAGATCACTTCCCCAAACTACAGTTCCATTGTTAGGAAGTTTCATTCTTATAGTCACAAAAATCTGCCTCTCCTAGTTCTACCCTTCAGGAACAAAGTGCAGCAAGCCAACATTCTTCCATATGACAACCTTTCAAATGCATAAAGACAATGATCATGTCTCTCGCTCTCTCCTCTACTAAATATCTTCTTTTCTTTTTTTTAATTAAATTTTATGTTTATTTTTAGTTTAGATCACTCATTTCCACAAGATTTTGAGTTAAAATTTTCTCCCTGTCTTTCCCCTACCCACTACCCCAAAACAGTGATCCCACTGAATATACCTTCCCCAAATCTGCTCCCTCCTATATCTTCCCGCATGTCCCCTCTAACATTCCAGTAGGGCAAGATGGATCTCCATACCCCAGTGCCTATATATATTATTTCCCAGTTGCATGTTAAAAATAATAATAATAATAATTTTTAAACATTTTATTTTACAACTTTGAATTCCAGATTCTTTCCCTCCTCCCTCATCACCCACCCTCACTGGGAAGATAAGCAATTCAATATAGGTTGTACATGTGTAGTTATGCAAAACATTTCATAGTGGATATATTGTGAAAGACTGACATATTTCCCTCAATCCTATCCTGCCCCCCACTTGTTCTATTCTCTACTTTGACCCCTGTCCCTTTTCAAAAGTGTGTGCTTCAAACTACCCTCCCCCCAACCTGCCCTCCCCTCCATTATGCCCCCTCTCATCCTCTTCCCCCCTGTTCTCCTATGGGGCAAGATACTCAATTTAGTGTGTATGTCATTCCCTCCCTAAGCCAAATTCAGTGAAAGTAAGGTTAACCCATTCTCTTTTGCCTTCCTGTTCTTCCCCTCCATTGTAACAGTTATCCCTTGCCTCTTCTATATGAGATAATTTACCCCATTCTGTCTCTCCCTATCTTCTCTCATTATATTCCTCTTACCTCTCAATTTCTCCTTTTAAATATCATCCCTTCCTATTCAATTGGTCCTGTGCCCTCTGTCTATGTATACCTGTACACACATATACACATACTCACATATATTCATAAGCACATATACCCTCCTATATAGACATATATATGCATATATATATACACATTTATATTCCCTTCAACTCTTCTCATACTGAGAAAAGTTTCATAAGTTACAATTATTGTTTTTTCATGTAGGAATGTAAATAGTTCAACTTTGATAAGTTCCTTATGATTTCTTTTCCTTGTTTACCTTCTCATGCTTCTCTTGCTTCTTGTATTTGAATGTCCGATTTTCTATTCAACTCTGGTTTTTTTCATCAAGAATGCTTGAAAGTCCTCTATTTCATTGAATGACCATGTTTTCCCCTGAAACATTATACTTAGTTTTGCTGGGTAGGTGATTCTTGGTTTTAATCCTAGCTCCTTTGACCTTCAGAATATCATATTCCAAGCTTGTCAATCCCTTAATGAAGAAGCTGCTAGATCCTGCGTTATCCTGATTGGGTTTCCACAATATTCAAATTGTTTCTTCCTGGCTGCTTGTAATATTTTCTCCTTGGCCTGGGATCTCCAGAACCTGGTTATAATATTCCTAGGAGTTTTCTTTTGGGGATCTTTTTCAAGAGATGATTGGTGCATTCTTTCAACCTCTATTTTGCCCTCTGGTTCTAAAATATCAGAGCAATTTTCCTTGAGAATTTCTTGAAGGATGATTTCTAGGTTCTTTTTTTGATCATGGCTTTCAGGTAGTCCAAAATTTTTTAAACTATCTCTCCTGGATCTATTTTCCAGGTCAGTGGTTTTTCCAATGAGATATTTCACATTGCCTTCTATTTTTTCATTTCTTTGGATCTGTTTAATAGTATCTTTATTTCTCATAAAGTCATTAGCTTCCATTTGCTCCAGTCTAATTCTGAAGGAATTGTTCTCTTCAATGAGCTTTTGAGATTCTTTTTCCATCTGGCAAATTTGGCTTTTTAAGGCATTCTTCTCCTCATTGACTTTTGGGGCCTCTTTTGCCATTTGAATTAATCTATTTTTTAAGGTGTTATTTTCTTCAGTCAGGTTGTTGACTCTCTTTTCATGATTTTCTTGCATCATTCTCATTTCTCTTCCCAATTTTTCCTCCACTTCTCTTACTTGACTTTCAAAATCCTTCTTAAGCTTCTCTATGGCCTATAAGCAGTTCATATTTTTTTGGGAAGCTTTTGGTGTAGGAGTTCTGAGTTTTTGTCTTCCTCCCATTCCATGCTTTGATCCTTTTTGTCCCCAAAAAAGGAATCTAAAGTTGGATTGCTATGCTTGCTTTGCTTCCTTTGCTCATGTTGCCACTCAATTACTTGACTTTTGAGCTCTTGCCACAGTAGAACTCTGCTTCCAAAGGGAGAGCTTTGTCCCAAATCACTGGGGTTTTCACAGCTGCTGGAGCTATTAGGAGGGCACCATCTCTACAGCCCCCACAAACTCTGGCTCACTGGTCACACACCTCAGGACCACCACCCAAGACCTTGATCCAGATCCAGGCAGGTTAAAGCAAGAGCAATTACCCTCTGAATGGTTGCTTGGTCCCCACACAATCGATCCATAGGCTGGGACCTCTGAAGTAGCCATATGGAGGTGGTTGCAGGGCCGCTGTGCCTCCACTACTTCTCACTCAAGGGGCAGGGACTGGACTGTGCCTCCATTCTCCCCATTTCCAACAGAATAATATGCTGATCTTTTACTTTTTCTTTGGCGTTTATGGGTTGATAAGTCTGGAAGCCCACAGCTCCTGGTGATTCACTCTCCTGAGGTCTGCTCCAGGCACTGCTGAGGCCATCCTGGGGCTAAAACTGTGGGCTCACTGGGGACTGGGCTCAGCTCCCAGCATGCTGATAGACCCTTCCTGCCAGGCTGCCTTCAGGGGGAGATTTGTTTCTCTCTATCACTTTGTGGGTTCTGTAGCTCTGAAATTTGTTTAGAGTCATATTTTATAGGTATTTGAAGTGGTTATGGGGGGAGCTCACGGAGTTTTTCTGCTTCTATGCCAACATCTTGTCTCCACCCCCAAGTATCTTCTTTTCCACTCTAAATATTCCTAGTTCTCTGTCTGATTCTTCTACAAGATACTTTCAAATCCTCTAACCCTAGTCACTATTGTTCAGAAATGTTCTAATTTGTCAAAGTTCCTCCAAAAATGTGATACCCAGAACTGCACATAATACTCTAGATGTAGTTCTACTAGGGTGGGATAGATGACCTCTGAGGGCTTTTCTGTTTCTGTGAAAAATCCACAAATATTCAACCATACTAACAATAGATGATATCCAAAAGGGAAGTTGTTTCTGACACAATGCTTCATATAGCTGTTTTTCTTTTCCAAAGCTCTCCCTCTCTTAATAATTTTTTTGTTTCTTTTAACTACATATAGATTACATCAATTAGGTAATAATCTCTCTTTAAAACCTTTATCTTGTTCAGAGACATAACCAACATCGGGTAACTTTAGCTTTGTCCCAGGATGTTGACATATGTCAAGGGCAACCAGGTTAATGTAGCACTAAGTAAGCGTTCCTTCCCTATCCCCATCTCTTCCTTTTACTAGCCCTGGATGTTCACTGTTGGCAGGCCCATCTTCCAGGGGCCTGTCTTCTCCCACCAACTCAAACCTGACTAGACACCTAATACCTACATTCACTTGGCAAGATTCCTGAGATCAGCAGAAATAAAACATTTCCTTTTACCCTCCCTGTGCTGGGTCCCCCCTACCCCACCCCATGTAACCATTTTCCCCTATGTAAGAGTCTGCTCCCAATTTAGACTGTCTATAATCAGAATCACTAAGTAAGAGATTTGGGACAATGCAAAGACAGACGACATCATTGGTACTGGTTCCGATTGGACCCAGCATGGATTATTACCAAAGTGTACTGCAAATATTTAAAGTTGTCAATTCTGAATTTGCAAATGTAGAGTGTTTCCTATATTGGTTCCTAAGTATAGATCTCTCTCTCTCTCTCTCTCTCTCTCTCTCTCTCTCTCTCTCTCTCTCTCTCTCTCTCTCTCTCTCTCTCCAACTAGGTTGAGATCCTTAAGGATAATTTCTGGGCCTTGAAGGACAGACAGGATTTCAATGAACAATTAACCTTTACTCTGTAAGCAAGAAGTAATTACTGAAAGTTTTTAAGCAAGGGAAAAACACGAAGAGATGGCATTTTAGGAAGACTTATCTCATAGCAATGTGAGAGAGGCAATCAATCAACCAGTATTTATCAGTCTCCTGCTATGAGCTCAGTAATATGATATGTGATGGCAGAAGTATGTGACAGATCCTTGTCTTCAATGTTAACAATGTCTTTGTGTATAATTAAATTGTGGTTTAAAGCAAGAGCCATGTATCCCTTTGGCAATCTGTTGAAGCCTATTGAAATGAATGAAAAGCCTGAGAGACAGCTTCTGCATAATAATCAATTTATTAATTAGGCTAGTTGATAATCAATAAATTGATGGTCACCAGTTTCTCTTGGTAACCAAAAGCACCTAATGGAGACACTGAATGCCTTAAATACTTTTTTGAAAGGGAATGACCCTGACAGGAAAAATTAACCCTAATTTAGTGAATACTTAATGAGGAAGAGCATATTAATGAGGAGGGGGGCTAAAAGTCTTCAGCTCTACCGGCTAAGTGGCTTGATCTTGAGATTCAGCTGGCTCCAACAATCTAGAAAAAGGAATCCATTCCTACGGAGACCACTCTGGTAGATTTTCTCCTTCATGAACTAGTTCGCCCTAAACTCTAATGGAAGGGTACAAGGGCATAGAAATGTTGCTTTGGGGCTAGGATTCACCTAGATTAGATTCTGTTTACATTCTAAACAGAAGTAAGGTCTGCTAGTAGGGTAGAGTCCTGCCCAGTATCCCAGAGCATATACCCCGAGGATTACACTAATTTCATCTTATCCTTCAGAGCCCTGTCCTTCAGACACTAGCTGAGTGATCTTCAGGTCACCGATGCCTGAATGAGGAAATAAAGAAAAAAAACCTTAATCCCAATTTACTATTTGGTTATTAACATAATTGAAAAATAATTTCCCTCACTATGGATCCCTTTCAGAATAATGCATATAAATGTATAAAATAAAATACACAGAACTACAAAGGAAATCAGTAATAGCGAAATAAATGTAATTTTTCCCATCCGGTATTTAGAGAAATAGCTTGAGACTGGAGTAGTCAAGGAAGACTTCATTGAGGAGATGGAACTTCAGCTTGGCCTTGAATTGGGAAGACCTGGTTTCGGCTCCTACCCCAGACATGTACTAGCCATGTGCTTGATCACAACTCATTACTTTTCAATTTCCTTATCTGTTAAATGAGAGTAATGATAACTAGTGCTGCATCAAGTTATGAACATCTGTATCAGCAATGCCATATTCACAATGCCTATGAAAATTACAGATATGCTGATATAATTATCCATCACAAAATACATCATGCTTGCCACATGGGGGAATAAGCTAGAAAATTTATTAAGATACCAAAAGACTGAGTCCCAAAACCAGAAGGTGAAAGCCATCAGAGTAGTTATGAAATTGGCACAGGTAGATAAAGTAGAAAGCACCCACATTCTCAAGCCTTTAAAACAGAACAGGCTACCTCAGGCAAAGGTCCTCCTCTCCCCACTCACAGCAACCACCCAGCGTCCCGGAAGCGTCCTTCCAGCAGCTCCGGCCCCTGGCAGTCCTCAGCAGGAGTCCTTAGCAGAAATTCTGGCTAACTCAAAAAGGGCTTCGCGCTGCTGCTGCCTCTGCTGCTGCTGCCGCCGTCGCCACCACCGCCAGCCACCGCAGGAGCTCTAGCTTGGCTTCCGCTTCCTCTTGCTCTGCCCCTTCCTGCTACGTCAGCAAGTCCAATGGGGCATGGAATATCTTTAAATCCCATAACCCTTACAACATCAAAGGAGATAATGTATGTAAAGCTCTATATAAATATCAGATTTTTGGAAAAAGAAGAGAGTTCTATGTCTTAGAATGTTCTAGAATGAATCACTGAAAAAAATGGTTACTAGCATTGTAAAAAGGAAATGGTGATTACAAAGAGTGTGGTTTTGTCATGCCAGACTATTAGCCATATTTCCTTTTTTGATAGGATACCTAATCTCCTAGATCAAGGGAATGTTGTAGATACAATTTACATTGTAAATTGAGCTAAGTGTTGTTGTTCAGTCTTTTAAGTCGTGTCTAACTCTTTGTGACCTTATTTGGGATTTTCTTGGCAAAGATACTGGAGTGATTCTCTATTTCCTTTTCCAGCTCATTTTACAGGTGAGGAAACTGAGGCAAAGTTATTTGGAATTTTCTTGGCAAAGATACTGGAGTGATTTGCCATTTCCTTTTCTAGCTTGTTTTACAGATGAGGAAACTGAAGCAAAGTTAAGTGACTTGCCCAGTATCTAACCTGAGAATGCTCAGAACTGCACCATGCAGGCCTAGAGACAGGGAGTGCCTGTAAAAATCCTGTTAACAGGTCACACAGCTAGTCTGATGCTGGATTTGGACTCTGGTCTTCAGACTCTAGGCCCTGAACTACTAGTGTACCACCTAGCCACCTACTTTGATAAAGTAACTCATACTATTCTTATAGAAAAGATGGAGAGATGAGGGCTAAAATACAACTAGATATTTACAAAACTGGTTGAGTGGCTGGATTCAAATAGTAATTAGTGATTCCATGTCAACTTGGAAGGAAGTCTCCAGTATAGTGCCCCCAGAGATCTATGTTTGACCCTGTCCCATTTGATATTTTAACCAATTCATTGGACCCCAAATTAGAAAGATCTGCATTTAAATCCAGCCTCAAACACTTATTAGCTGTTTGATCCTGGGCTTAAGCCCTGTTGCCTCCAGAATAAAACCAAAAACGAAAAACCCAAGCCCAAGATTATTTAAAGGATTCTTCCTTGGTCACTGTCTTGCAGACTTTATTGATTTAAGGTGGTTCACCAGGGACCCCCACCTCTGGGAAGCATCAATAACCTGAAGGCTCTGTTGGCTGAAATAAATCAGGCAGGGTTTCTTAAAAAAAAGTGGGAGTTGAGCGGGGCTCAGTTAGATTAGAATACTGGCAGCCAACAGCCCATGTGAGGATGTGGTATTGTTTGAGACATTATCCAAATAAAGTTCTACAGAATGAAAAGATTCTTTGTGGCAATTTTACAACAGCCCTTAAGTCAGCTTTTCCCTCCCAGAATGGGAAAGAGTATCTCTGGGTGGGTGTGGCAGCCTCCAAGTATCAAATATCGGCCAGTATCTGAGGGGGCATATCTGAACACCTTACATTATTTCATTCTGTCTGGCTGTTGTGTTCCTTGCCACAGGGTACATACCCAGATGGGAAGAACTCTTTGTCCTCTGATAATTTATAAATGTGTCTCAGTGTTTACAAAGTGAACAAACACAATAAATAGTTAGCTCAGTGTGGTCATAGGGGGAAAATTAAAGTCTATAGAAATTTATTTAGCAATAAATCCCATCAAGGAACGGATGTCAGGTCTTTACTAAAAGGATGCTGTGGTTGCTACACTGACCACTCCATCGCTCCCCCTAAAGGAGAGAGACTCTAGGGAGAGATTTATATTCTGCCCCGCCCCCCAAACTGCCCCTCAACTCTAGATCTCTGGTTCCACTAAAAAGTATTTATTAAGCTCCTTGTGTTTGGCATCATGCTAGGCACTGGTGGCTCAGTCATTGGATAAAGTGTCTTTATTTGAACCATTTCAGTCGCATCCAAATCTTTGTGACTCCATCTGGGGTTTTCTTGGCAGAGATACTGAAGTGGTTTACCATTTCCTTCTCCAGCTCATTTTACAGATGAGGAAACTGAGGCAAATAAAATAAGTGACTTTCCCAGAGTCACACAGCTAGTAAGTGTATGAGGCCGGATTTGAACTCAGGAAGATGAGTCAGGAGCTTTATCCACTATCTGCCCCAGCTAGGCACTGGAGCTACAAATTAAAAAAACTTCCCATTTATTGCCTTTGTGACTTTGTACATGTCCCCCATTCCTGGAATGCTTTTCCTCCTAACCTTTGCCTCTTAAAATCCCAGAAGTCTTTTCCTGATTCTCCCAGCTGTCAGTATTATCTTTAATTATTGTATATTTTGTATATATCCTATATTTACTCGTTGGTAAGCATATTGTTTCCACCACAAATAGAATGTAAGCTTTCTGACGACAGGAACTGTCTCATTTTTGCATTTGTATCTCCATCACTTAGCACATTGCTTAGCAGCACATACAGTAGGGCTTAATAAAAGCTTGTTGATCGAGTAGGTGACTTTGGTTAGGTGACACAGTGGACAAAGCACTGGGCCTGGAGTCCAGAAGTTTGGGGTTTAAATCAGTCCTCAGGTACCAGCTATGTGATGGGCAAGTCACTTAACCTCTATGTGCCTTAGTATCTTCATCTCAAAAATGGGGTCAATAATAGCACTTACCTCCTAGGGTGGTTGTGAGACTCAAATGAGATCATAATTGCAAAGCACTTAGCACCTGGCCCATAGTAAAGGACCATATAAATGTTAGCTATGGTTATTATGATTATTGTTATTATTATGTCACTTCCCTCCATGAACATCAGTCTCTTCATTTGTAAAATGAGGTTATAGCAGATCAGTGCTTTTTAAACTGTGGGTTGCGACCCAAAATGGGGTTGTGAAAAATTTGGCGACAGCATAACACGTTATGAATGCATAATGACTAAAAATTAATTTAAAATCCAATGCAAAAAATAAAAATAAATAAAAATCAAATGCATAATGAGTCTGAGATGTTTCTGGCAGTGCTTGCCTGTGTTGCATCTCACAACTTCACTGCAGTCTTGGTTCTGAACACAAAGCATGTGAAAAAAGTTTGAGAAACTCTGTACTGGATGGAAGGACCTCTAGGGTCCTTCCCAACTCTATAATCTTATAATCAAGACATCCCATGCAATTCTTGTCCGTTATAGGTTTACCCAACATGCCAGAGATCTTCCTGTTTCTCTTAAAAATTTGTGAGTAGCAATATAGTTGAATTAAGAGAAGAATTAAGGGTTGGTGGGGATTGGGGAAAGATGGCATTTCACTTTCCTATTAACGCCTTTTGAATCTGGGTAAATGACCTCTGAATTCTGCCCAAGGACAAGGTAGGCAGAAACAGGGAGATCTGGATATTTATAACCAATTTATGGAATGTAGAAAGACAAGGACTGGTCTAATCTATCAGTATACCTACCATCTAACACTCTCCTGCCTACGCCCTGTAAACATTTGGTAAATGCTTGTTGATAATGACAGTGGAATCTAGGTGGGTCTTCCTGATTTCAATGCAAAGATACAATCAATCTAAAGTGCGTCTTTTATAGCCAAAAATCTGAAGAAACATCCTGATCTTAACATCATGTACTAAGCACTCACATCTTCTCATCAAGATGCCACAGGGATATTGCAATATCTCCTGGTCTCAACTGCCCCAGAAACTAGTTTCTCATTTCCCAGAAAAAGAAACTGAATTCCAGAGATATGAATTGATTTGCTCACTTATTTCCCTGAGAGTGCCTACTACAGGGTTAAGCATGAAAGTGTTTGTAAAGTAAAGACTTATTGAATTAAATGAAAGAGAAGGACAGGCAAGAGTTGATTTCATACTGTACCTTTTTGAGGAGGTAGAGGGGGAGGAGCTGGGGTAGGGCAAGGAAATTCATGGCATTTCTCCACTGAGTCTTCTTATAGAGGCCTTGCTTCAAGGTGCACTCATAAGCTTGAGAATGGTGATTCTGGTACATAGGGACAGGGAAGATTCTGATAAGCCCAAAGTAGATGCTGAAGAGATTTTTGTTGAGTGAACACAATAAATAATTTTGCTCAGTGACTGTATATAAAATACTCAGTAGCTTCTGCCTTATAGTTAACAAACCATTTGAAGCTTTCTTCTGCATTAATGGATGGTCAAATAGGCGACCTTTTTATATAGTATAGACGAATTTATATTTAATATTTATATTAATAAATTAAGTTATTAATTTCCCAAACACCTCTAGACCATTTATTTTCTGACATAAGGGTAGCTGTGATGGATTCGAAATAAGATTTCAATGAATAAAAGTTGGTGAATGATATCTTTGTCAGTGGAGTTACTGCTCCAGATGTCTCTATAAAGCTTGTTATCAGAGGTTTTAAACTATGTCCCATACCTTGAGGGGCCCAAGAGAATGGCCTACAAATTACAAAAAAAAAAAAAATTTCCTAGTTTACCAAGAGCTTTTTCCAGGGCCTGAAAAGAGCCATCTAACGGCATTGACACACAACCTCACTTCAGCTAAACCCTCTGAATTTGCAGTAACCCAGCTTACTCAGAGGTTCTTCCTCACAGGGCTTTGGCAGCAGCTATGGGGGGAAGGGGTAGCAAGAGTCAGATCTAGGGAAACAGATGGATTTCCCTGATAGCTACCCTCTGTTTCTCTCATCACAGTAGTGAATAATACCTTAGTAGCCCCTGTGTTAGACACATTTATTTTTCAAATGATAGAAACTGGATATCTATACTACAGGGGAAAACGCACTCACTTGGAGTCACAGAGAGACCTGTGTTCAAATCTTACCCTGCCACTAACTACCTGTGTGACGCTGGGCAAGTCACTTAACTTTTCTGGGCCTCAGTTTTCTCATTTGTGAAAAGGAAAGGTTTGGGCTAGATGTCCCATCTGGATCTATGATCTTATGACTCTCTCTGGAAAATCACTTCTTACTTTACATTCTAACTATACCAATTGTGTCATTATAAAATTGGAATAGTCTTACTAGTCAACATATGAACCAACAATGGATCATTAGTATATATTCTGCTCCCACCATACTTTACTCGGGCCAGATGATGTCTCAAGTTTTATATTCAATTTTAAGTGTCACATCTTAGGGGGAAAAAATAATAAATTAGAACAGATTTAGAAAAGGGCAACCAGAATAGTAAGGGAAATTGAAATCATGCTATATATAAGGATTGGTTGAACTGACAATTTTTAGTCTGGGGTAAAGGAGAAGGGCCATTATCTGAAAGAGACTCTGATTTATTCTACTTGGCTATAGAAGGGAGAACAAAAAACAACTAGTAGAAGAGAGAAGGAGAGGCATATTTTGCCTTGACAGAAGGTATAACAGGAAAAAATTAACTTTCTAATACTGAAAATTATAATTGGAAAAAAATGGAATAGCTTTCTTTAGGAGGCAGTAGGTTCCTAAACATTCAAGAGACTAGTTGACTGTTTTGCTATTGATCAGTTGTTTTCAGTCATGTGTGACTCTTTGTGACCCTTTTGGGGTTTTCTTGGCAAAGATACTGTAGTGATTTGCTATTTCCTTCTCTACCTTATAGATGAGGAAACTGAGGCAAATAGGGTTAAGTGATTTGCCCAGGGTCACACAGCTAATAGGTGTCTGAGGTCAGATTTGAACTAAGGAAGATGAGTCTTCTTGACTCCAGGCTGGGAATCACCTAGCTGCCCCAGCTGACTGCTTAATAGACATTTATTAAGCACCTACTATGTGCCAGACACTGTATCAAGCACTGGGGATACAATGAAAGATAAAAGACAAAGGTTGTAATAGAGAAGATTCCATTAAAGTAAGAGTTGAACTAGATGACTCCTGTGGTCACTTCAAAATATACTCATAATGCTGTAATGTTAATGGGATATAAGATCTTCCCTGCCCATTAATAGGCCTTACATGGAGCCCATTAAGGGAAGCTTGCTTGGGGAGGCTTGCTTGTAGGAAGGCTTTTACACCTTTTGTTAATTTCTAAATGGGCACTGAGTCAGGGTATATATGTTCTGACTCTAAAGGGTATATATATGCTCTGAGGTTAGCATTTTGCTTTGGGCTCACTCATAGGAAGTGTTCTTTTGATTTGACTAGATGAGACTTTGGGTATCCATTAAAGACACCCCCGCCACCCACCCTGCTTTGAAAAACCCAGATGTTGGTGCTTCTCTCTCTGGTAACTATGTATATATTGCCTTTGTCAGACAGTTGGATCTGTCTGTTGATCTGTGCTAATTTCTCAGACAATTAGAAATCCCGTCTGTTGGTCTTTGTTTCTCTGCTTATATTTTCACTACTTTCTTTGTTTGGATTTTCTCTGAAGTTCAGGTGCTGACTTTTCCCTGAACTAATGAATGTAATTAAAAGATTGTTGATTCCTTGACCAGCTATCTTTCCTAGTTAAGCAGATCTTAGAACCTGTGCTAGCAGCCATCTGTAATGGAAATGCAAATTTAAAGATCTTCCCTGCCCCTAGGCTAAAGTGCACCTGGAGCCTGGGGTGGGAGGCTTGTTTTTCAGTAGATACTTCTTGATTGGCCAGTGGGTCCAGAAGGTTGTTACATTCTCTGAGCCAGGAGAAGGCTATATAACCCCTGATGTGTAGCTTTGTTTTGGGGCTCACTTTGAGAAGTGTTCTATGATTTGATATGGATTCTGGGAAGCCGTTGTCCAGAGCCCCCCGGCTTTGAAAAACCCAGATGTTGATTTGGTATGGATGTAATGGTTGGACAGTTTGGAAAGCTGTCTACTTGATCTGTTTCTGTCTTGATAATTCTGCCTGTGTACTTTGAAGTTCAGGGTGCTGACCTTTTTCCCCTGAAGGAGGTAAACGATATATGTTTGACTCATTAAAGTAAGTTTGTTAACCCATTTTGAGTTGTTTTCCTTTATCAAAGCAGATCCAAGAACCTGTATTGGCAGCAAACCCTGAGGACGCTTGGGGTGCTTGCTGCTACACCATCCCAGATATGTCAGTGTGGTTGTTGCTACAAGTGCTATCACTCTGTATATGCACATCATGTACAAAGTGAGCAATTTCTTAATTCTAAACAAGGTTGCTCAGTCTACTCAGAAGACCTGATGTGATAACTAATTAGAAAGTTTTGTTTATCTTGATCCAGTTCCAAAGCACACTTCATTTAGGCCACCATCTACCACAGATGTTTCCCTGTCAACTTTCCAGTCCAGAGAGAAGATGAAGAACAGTCTTCAGTGATTAGTATAGTGCTAGATGCTTTGGATTTTAGCTAATTGAAAAATAATGGAAAGTAATGTGGAATTTGAAGTGAATAGGATACCAATTAAGTAAGACTCTTGAAAATGAGATCATTTTTGGTGCTAATATATCTTGTTGCATTTTGACAGAATGTGTATTCTCCATTGGAAATCAAATTAAATTAAAACATTTGCTAAACATCTCCTATTTATAAGGCACTGTGCTAGGCAAAGAAGTATAAAACAGCCCCATACCCAAGGAACTTGGCATAAACTTGCCATTTAGTTGAAGAGAAAAAAAAAATAAATACACAGAGTTAAATGCAATAATTCCTCATTTATCCAAATGTCCAATAACCTTGGCTATACAGAACTTAGCCCCAAACCTGAAATAAATAGAAGGCTATCTCTGTATGTCCTTGCATCAACAAAAATCAATTTTGCTATGTTCCAAGCACTGTGCTAAGTGCTAGGACTACAAAGAAAGGCACCAACAATCTCTGCTCTCAAGGAGTTCACATTCTAATGGGTGAGAAAACAAGCAAACAGCTATGTACAAATGAAATTTTAAAAAGATAAACTGGGTATACTCTAAGAGGGAAGGCACTATGATTAAGGAACATTGCAAAGGCTTCTTACAGAAGATGGGACTTTTTAGGTGAGACCTGAAGGAAACCAGGGAAGCCAGGAGGCAGAAATGAGGAGGGAGAGACTTCCAGGTATGGGGGGGGACAGCTAGTGAAAATGCTCAGCATCAGGAGATGGAATGTCATATGTGAGGACAGCCTGTGTCAAGGCAGATTAGAAGGAGCCAAGAGGCTGCTAAGGAGATACAGACACCAGAAAAAAGTGACAACTGACAGCATGCCAATGAGAAGAGACAAACTGTCAGACAGGCATAAGAATTCAAGAGTGTGGTAGCATTCAGGGCAGGATAAACTGCTTCCCTACTTCGTAGATCTATGATGTCTTCAATGTGGGTACTGTTTCTGTGTGTCTACACCACAACCTAGGTACTATGGGACTCTTGTCCATGCCCTCCCATAAATCTTTGAGGGGAAATCTGTCCAACCTGTGCTGGGAGGGAGGACTTTTCCTCCTTATCTCTTGACATTGTTATGGAAACACTAGTGAATATATCCAGTGGTTTCCTCCTTCTCATGAAGTAACCAGTCTACCTTTTTCCAATTATACATATCCCTGGTGATATCTTTTAGGTAGTCTCTTTTGCAGTTCTTCATTGTTGATAAGACATAGCCCAGTCATACCTATCACATGCCTCCCCATGGTCCTTTGGGTATTCCCCAATTTTATTTCTTTGAAGATTTTGAAGGCTCAAAGCCATGCCAAATCTCTGAAGAGTATTAATGTTAAAAATATGGAAACTTAGTTTCAGAGAGAAGCTTAGGGTTCTTAAAAGCACTGCATGATTGCCTCCAAAACAAAACATTAAAAGCACTGCCAAATTTCCAACCTGCTTTCTCTCCCACCCTCCCCTGCCCCTGCCCCACCCTGTTTCATTTTTGGGCCCAGCTCATTATGTATTTGTAGAGTTTGTCCAAGACTACTTGTGTGATCCTAGGCAAGTCACTTACATTGCCTGTACCTTAATTTCCTCCTCTATAAAATGAGGAGCTTGGATTTTTAATGACTTCTAAGGTCCCTTCTAGCTCTGAATCTATGAGACTATGATAGACCATCACTATGCGTTGTCCATTTTATGATAGACAGTCTTTATGTGTTATTCACTTTTTTTTTTTTTGGAGGGCAACTGGGGTTAAGTGACTTGCCCAAAGTCACACAGCTATTTTTTTGTATTAAGTGTCTGCACCCGGATCTGAACCCAGGTCCTCCTGACTCCAGGGCCTGTGCTCTATTCACTTTGCCACCTAGCTGACCCTTATCCACGTCTTAATGTTATACATTACACATAACACATACATGTGTTTGCCATGTGTCATGGTCCAGGCAATAGGCATTTTTCATTTGCTTGGTTTTTTCCAGTGTGGATAATTAAATTGAATTCTTTTAAGTGATTGTGGATCTCATTCATGTAGGAAGCTCTACAATGGGCTTGATGTGATCACTACAATGTTATACTTCAATAAGAGCCCCTGTAAGTATCATTTAATAGCCTATATAGGATGGTACATTGATAGTCATAGTGATGAAGAGTCATCAAGTAAAGGGTGAATTATCTTCATACCCTAAGATGACAGGGGAACATGTAAATACAATTTGGAAAGGTTTCTATAGTGTAATGATTGAAGGGGAAAAAGAAGTTATGATCGACAGAAGAATAAACTTGGGTTATCTGAAAAGCTCACTTCAGACTACAAACTGGCAAAATGGTGTATGGTATCACAATAAATCCAAAGTTAAATGAAAATTTAGAAAAGGCAAGACAAAGCAGAATATGATTAATTGCTAAATCTATAGCGTAGATGCTTTGTGCCTGTGATTCTGAGGAGGGAGAGATCCCCTGGTTGAAGAATGGTCTGAAATAGCTTCCTGGAAGGGATAGATGGAGGCAATCCATGAGGAGAAATTATGAGCAAAAGAATAGAGACAAGATGGGACAAGGCATAATCTTGACTTTAGAGAGCTATTAGTGAATCATGTTGGGGAAAGCTAGGTGGCACAGTGGATAGAAGTCAGAAAGATCTGAGTTCAGATCTTTACTCAGACACTTACTAGCTATGTGACCCTGAGCAAGTCACTTAACCCAGTTTCCTAATCTGTCAAATGAGCTGGAGAAGGAAATGACAAATCAATCCAGTATCTTTGCCAAGAAAACCCTAAATGTGGTCATGAAGAGTCGAACACAACTGAAATGACCGAACAATAACAGTGAAGCATCCCTCTCTTCTCTTGGTAAAGAATCGATAGAATATGGAAGAATTGATAGAATGAGGTAGCTGCTTTCTCATTTTTGTCAGAAATGGTCAGCATGTTTGTTTTTAGTTTTGTTTCTTTGTCACAAGAGAGGGTTCTGCAGGGGAGATAATTGTTAGGAAATTTTAACACCTAAAAGTATCAATAAAGCATTTAATTTTTTTCCTTCAAAAGCAAGGTGTGTATAGAGTACACCATTCTGGCTGGAACAAAAAATTTGTGGGAGAAGGATAAGAAATATGGCCAGGAGGTTATGAAATTGTGAGATGCAGTATACACATGCATACTTTGAAATGAGCTCTAACTTACCAATGGTTTGTCCTCCTACCTGAGCACTTTTTAGATTCACAAATGGTTTATTTTTGGCCATTCAGCTCTTGGAAGTCCCTGGTTGTTTCTGGGGAAGTCTGCTTAGGAAGATGTATGAAGTTTATAATATGTGCCTGTGACCGAAATTCTTCCTAATGGCTTGAAAAGCTGCCAGCTCTCAGGCTCCTTCCAAACAAATTGATAGTGTTTGGAATCAGTGGGGCAGTGATGCCTGCAACTTTCAATAGCTGCCCCTGGACCGACTGTCTGCAAGTCCAGCATGTGTGAGAGGCAGGAGCCGGAAAAGGCCTCTGCTAGAGAAATATTTTCACAAATGTGTCTTTGTGTCTTTGCTTTTATGAAACCAGCCAAATATTTTCAATGTCATTTTATGAGGTGCTAGTTATGCTGATTCAAGTTTAAAAAAATTGTCACATAATTTGCCCCATTATATTTGTGGGAGTTTGAAGCAAATGAAAATACCTTTTGAGAATGTATAGTGTCAGTGGGAACCCAAGCAAGGGCTCTTGTGTAAGGGTAGGAATGCCTTGGCATAACACTACTTTATATAGCTGCTCTTTTTATAGGCAAAGAAAAATAGAGGGTTCCCTTTTGTGCTATGTCCTAGAAATACAAAGACCAAAAAAAACCCAAAACAAAAACAACCTGTCCCTGTCTTCAGGAGCTTACATTCTTGAAGAGGGGAGAGGAGGTAGGGAACAAACCATAAACAGAAATTAAGCAAATACGAAATACATATAGGCAATCGGAAAAGACACCTGAACTGTTTGAAGAAAGCTTAGAGTTTCAAGAGGTAGTAGTCAGGAGGGACAGTATTTTAGGCCAAGGAGTCGGGGAACCCTCTGCATACATATGGGGAGGCAGGAGATACAGTATGTACAGAAAACAGGATCAAAGTACATTTCTTAACAATAATACTAATTCCACTATACTTAAGTATACATTTATTAACCTTGTCACAAACCTGTGAGGTAGGCAAAACTGGTATTATTATTTGACAGAGAGGCTAAGTCACATATACAAGGTGACATAGTGAGTTAGGTCCAATGTCAGGCCAATTCATGTCCCTACCTCTTAGACAAGGGGTTTTTGTTTTGTCTTATTTTGTTTTGTTTTTTAACCCTACTGGACACATACTGTCATGAAGGAAGAAAGGTAGACTTACAGCTTTAAAGAAACCAACTATTATGAATCTTCCCAGTTTGAATTTACAGAGAATTACGCTTATACTTTGCTGTTTGGGTAGACATATCTGTGTACTTTTGAGACAACTTGACATGGGAAAATCTGGGTCTGGAAATCAGATAAATTAGAAATTATTTTGCCTTGCAAGAAAAGTCTTTGCTTCACAATAATTCATGAAGAGATTTTTTTTTAATTGAGTTCTTTGACATCATTTAAATACAAGCATACCTCAGAGATATTGCAGGTTTGGTTCCAGACCATTGCAATAAAGCAAATATTGCAATAAAATGAGTCACGTGAATTTTTTTGTTTCCTGGTGCATATAAAAGTTATGTTTACGCTATACTATAGTCTGTTAAGTGTGTAATAATATTATATTAAAAAAAAACAATGCACATACCTGATTAAAAGATACTTTATTGCTAAAAAATTATTATCTGAGCCTTCATCAAGGCATAATCTTTTTGCTGGTGGAGGATCTTGCCTAAATGTTAATTACTGCAGACTGATCAAGGTAGTGGTTGCTGAAGGCTGAGGAGTCTGTGGTAATTTCTTAAAATAAGACAACAATAAAGTCTGCTGCATCGATTGACTCTTCCTTTCATGAAAGATTTCTCTGTCATGTGATACTGTTCGATTGTATTTTACCCAGAGTAGAAATTCTCTCAAAATTGGAGTCAATCCTCTCAAACTTTGCTGGTGCTTTATCAATTAAGTTTATGTAATATTCTTCAACACTATTGTGTCTCAGGAAATAGGGAGGCCCAAGGAGAGGGAGAGAGATGGGGGAATGACCCATCAGTGGAGTAGTCAAAACACACACATTTATCGATGAATTTCACTGTCTTATATGGGCATGATTTGGGGCACCCCAAAACAATTACAATAGTAACACCAAAGATCACTGATCACAGATCACCATAACAGATATAAAAATAATTTTTAAAAGTTTGAAATATCACAAGAATTACCAAAATGTGACACAGAGACACAATGTGAGTACATGCTGTTGGAAAAATGGCACTGATAGACTTGCTTGGTGCAGGGTTGCCAAAAACCTTCAATTTGTAAAAAATACAGTATTTATGTTTATAAAGCAAAGTGCAATGAAATGCATTATGCCTGTATAGTAGGACTTGGAAATTTTTCAGTTAATAGGAGCCTTTTCAGGAATACATACCAACTGTATAGAATAGTGTGTATAGATAGCCTGTACTCTGAGAGATGATGATGTGTTATTCCAAGCACAATTCAGAAGAGGCTTAAAGGAGGACCCCTCAAAATAAACAGAAATTGCTTCATTCACTTGGAAGCTAAGTAAATACTCATAACAGTGAGGGAGAAATACCCACTGCCTGCAAGAATCCCTGCTACTGGCTATGAGAGCTGCCACCGTCCCCAACCACACCTGCCTGCCAAACCACTCCATTCCATCCCTGATAATTATAGGCATTTAGGATGTGATCCAGAGACAAGCCTTAACAGGACAATAGGATTTAGAGCCAAAAGGGATCTCAGATCATCTTCATTTGACAGAAGAGGAAAGTGAGTCCTAGAAAGAGGTGGTAGGGCTTAAGCCAAGATCACATGGGTACTGAGTAGCCAAGAAGATCCCAGAAAGTTGACACAGGGAAATTAGTAATGGGAAAGGTTAAGAATGATGTTTGGGAGGAATGAATAAAGGTGTACCATAAAGGTAATCATATTGTAAGTTGTCATTTAAACATAGTGTGATTTAAGGTGTATGGGGTAGGGAGGGGAAGAGAGGGGAAGAAACCTCATGTTGTTTCCACTGACTTTTCCTACTTCTATTTGGCTGCTACTTCAGATGACGGTTGAACTAAGATACCTACCTCTAGGGTCTCTTCCCAACTGTGAAATTCTAATGGAAGAGTGAGTCCCTTTCTTAAACAAAGGCATTTGATCATGACATAGCAATTATAAAACATTTCCTCCCCATAAACTTGGGGTGGACACTACTACTAATACTCCCGCAAGGAGAATGGGAATAAACTTTATGTTTATCTATTAAATCTAAGTAATTAAATTAACAATTTTTATTATTAATTTCTGTACTGTTAGAAATAACCCACATGAATTAGAAGTTAGGGGTCAGGTTTTGTTTTCTAGTCATTTACTTTGAAAGTTATTTTTAACTGCAATTGTTTTGCTTGTTGAATTTTAAATGGTTTAAACAGATTTTTGTAAGAGAAGCCAGCCCACCAAAGCATGGCTAAAAGTTTGGATGGGTTTCAAATTATTACTACAACTCGATACCACCACCTGGTGGTAGTGAATGCATATTGTAGGGGAGAAAGGTTAAAAATAGAAGAAGGGACTTGTATAGATTCATCATCTGATATGTAGGATCATTGGGACTTAGAGATCATCCAGTCCAATTCTTCATTCATAAGATTAGGAAACAGAGGGCCCAAAAGGTAAAGTGCTTTACCTAGGAAGACATAAGTAATGAGATTCAAAATCTTTGTTTCTGCTTTGTTGGATTGTGTTTATCCTTGAGTTACATTAATTTAGTCGATATTTCATCCTTTTGACCCTACGCTATATTATCGCACAGCATTTGCTAATGCTAACTGCCTCCTCTAATGGGCGCACCACTTTGAGCCTCAATTATTGTATCTGTAAAATGGAGGCAAGAATACTTGCATTACCCACCTCAGGGCTGTTAAAAGGAAAGCACTTTGTTAAATTCAGGTGCTTTGTAAATGTGAGCAAATAATAATATTTCCTATCCCGTTATACTCTTTGAGACAGCTGTAGGTTGCTTATCCTAAGAACTTATGAACACTAAATTAATAATCCTAACTCACAGAAGCAGTAGCAAAGATGACCCCAAAGATCTGATGATCCAAACCTCATTTTCCTTGTGAAATACATTGTGATTTTTGCTTTTTTTTTTTTTTTAATTGCTTTTCATTTTTTCCAGTAGGTTCACTTCACCAAATTCTTGGGCTAATGTTAAAATTATAGTCATAGAATTTTGGAACTGGAAGAGACCTTAGAGATCATGTGATCTGACCTCCTACATTATATAAATTAGGAAACTGAGGCCAAGACCTAAAGTGATTTGCCCAAGGTCACACTACTATAAGTCTGCAATTCTATAGCATACACTGACTAGCAGTCAAGGAAGGCAGCTCAGGTATGGGCTCAGGAGGAGGGAGGGGGAAGTCAGATTGGGAATGCATGTTTGCTGTGAATAACCCACAGAATCAATTATCTGTACTAGGGGAGGAAGCAATGGAGCAAATCATTGAAAATAGCATATAATTCCAAAGTGACTTTTTTTTTTGCTTTGTAACTCATTTAATGTGATTATTTCTTATAGTAGATTTTCCTTCCTAATTGCATTTTGCTCACTCAGGTCAATATTAAAAATTAGCTTTCCCTGAGCACAAACTCATTTGAGCAGACAAGGGAGAAGCTCAAGGGAGCTGAATTGGGACTTAATACAGTGAAGATAACTCACACTTGAATCATTAAGGAGAGACTGGCTACAGAGCTCAGAAATGGAAGATAAAGTCCCTGATCAGCTTTCTTTCTTTTTTAAAATTTTTTTTATCATTTCATTAAATATTTCCCAATTACATGTAAAAAAAATTAACACTCATTTTAAAAAATTTTGAGTTCCAAATTCTCTCCCTCCCTCCTTCCTGCCTCTCCTTACTCTTTGAGAAGACAATTCAATATCAATTATACATGTGAAGTCATGCAAAACATTTCTATATTAGCCATGTTGTGAAAGAAAACACAAACAAAATAAAACAATAAAATGAAAGTTTTTAAAAGTATACTTCACTCTGCATCCAGAGTTCATTAGTTCTCTCTCTGGAGGTAGATTAGCATCTTTCATAATGGGTCCTTTGGAATGGTCTTGGATTATTGTATTGATGACAGTAGCTAAGTCAGATGATCATTCTTACAATATTGCAATTACAATGTGTAACTTTGCATGAATTCATATAAGTCTCCCCAGGTTTTTCTGAAATCAACCTGCTCATCATTTCTTATAGCACAATAGTATTCTATTGTAATCACATTCCCCAAATTATTTAGCCATTCCCCAATTGATGGGAATCCCCTCAATTTCTAATTCTTTGCCACCACAGAAGAGCTGATATATATATATATATATATATATATAATATATATGTAATGGTTAGACTAGTTCACAACTCCACCAACAGTGCATTAATGTCCCAGTTTATAATACCATGTGTTTTGTTTTATGCATTTTAAAACATTCTTAAAAGGAGTCCTTAAGTTTCACCAGAATGCTAAAAGGACCAGCATTCTAAATGTATGATTAGAAATGTACAGTGTACATCTGGTACCAAAGGGAACCATAGAATCGAAATTGTTCAGTCTTAGAATTAAAAGGAACTTGAAAATATTTGGTCTGTCCCCTATCTGAAACGTGAAACCCCTTTGTAACAGCCACAAAAAGTGATCATTCTACCTCTATATGTGATGATGATGATGACGTTGATGATGATGATGATGATGAACAATAGTCCTGATTATTAGGAAATTCTACTTTATATTGAGCTGCAGTGTGTGTGTGTTTGGAGTTTCTGTTTTGGGGTTATTTTTTTTGAAAGACTGACTATATTTCCCTCCAACCTGTCCCACCCCCCACTTGTTCTATTTTCTACTTTGACCCTGTCCCTTTTCAAAAGTGCTCTCACTCACCCCATCTGCCCTCCCATCTATCATCCCCCCCTCTTATACCCTTCCCCCCTACTTTCCTGTAGGGTAAGATACCCAATTGAGTGTGTATGTTACTCCCTCCTTAAGCCAAATTCAATGAGAGTAAGGTTGATCCATTCCCTTTTGCCTTCCTGTTCTTCTCCTCTGTTGTAACAGTTTTCTCTTGCCTCTTTTATGTGAGATAATTTACCCTATTCTGTCTCTCCCTATCTCCTCTCATTATATTCCTCTCTCACCTCTTAATTTTATTTTTTAGATATTATCCTTTCCTATTCAAGTGATCCTGTGCCCTCTGTCTATGTATACTTGTACACATATACATATACTCACATATGTATTCATACACCCATATACCCTCATATAGAAATATATATACACACACAAACATTTATATTCCTTTCAACTATTCTTATACTGAGAAAAGTTTCGTAAACTACAATTCTCATTTTTCCATGTAGGAATGTAAATAGTTCAACTTTGATAAGTTCCTTAGGATTTCTTTTCCCTGTTTACCTTCTCATGCTTCCACAATATTCAAATTGTTTCTTCTTGGCTGCTTGTAATATTTTCTCCTTGACCTGGGAACTCCAGAACCTGGTTATAATATTCCTAGGAATTTTCTTTTGGGGATCTTTTTCAAGAGGTGATTGGTGCATTCTTTCAACCTCTATTTTGCCCTCTGGTTCTAAAATATCAGAGCAGTTTTCCTTGAGAATTTCTTGGATGATTTCTAGGTTCTTTTTTTGATCATGGCTTTCAGGTAGTTCAAAAATTTTTAATTTAACTCTCCTGGATCTATTTTCCAGGTCAGTGGTTTTTCCAATGAGATATTTCACATTACCTTCTATTTTTTCATTTGTTTGGATCTGTTTAATAGTATCTTGGTTTCTCATAAAGTCATTAGCTTCCATTTGCTCCAGTCTAATTCTGAAGGAATTATTCTCTTCAGTGAGCTTTTGAAAATCCTTTTCCATCTGGCAAATTCGGCTTTTTACGGCATTCTTCTCCTCATTGGCTTTTTGGGCCTCTTTTACTATTTGAGTTAGTCTATTTTTCAAGGTGTTTTTTTCTTCAGTTAGGTTGTTGACTCTCTTTTCATGATTTTCTTGCATTGTCCTCATTTCTCTTCCCAATTTTTCCTCTGCTTCTCTTACTTGATTTTCAAAATCCTTCTTGAGCTCCTGTAAGCAGTTCATATTTTTCTTGGAAGCTTTTGATGCAGGAGTTCTGACTTCGTTGTCTTCCTCCCATTCCATGCTTTGATCCTTTTGGTCCCCAAAAAAGGAACCTAAGGCTTGATTGCTGTGCTTGCTTTGCTTCTTCTGTTTGCTCATGTTGCCACTCAATTACTTGACTTTTGAGCTCTTTGCCACAGTAGAACTCTGCTTCCAGAGAGGGGGGCTTTGTCCCAAATCACTGGGGTTTTCACAGCTGCCAAAGCTATTAGTTGGGTGCCCTCTCTTAGGCCCCCATAATATCTGGCCCACTGACCACATACCCTAGGACCTCCACCCAAGACAGTGATCCAGATCCAAGCAGGTTAAATCAAGAGCGATTACCCTCTGAATGGTCACTTTGTCCCCCTATGATCTGCAGGCCAGGAGGTCTGAAGCAGATACACAGTGGTGGCTGCTGTGCCTCTGCAGCTTCTCACCCCAGGGGCAGGGGCCCGACTGTGCTCTTCTGTCCCCCACAGTTCCAACAGAGTTGCACACTGACCTTTTACTTGCTCTTTGGCATTTATGGTTTGATAAGTCTGGAAACCCACAGCTGCTGGTGATTCACTCTCCTGAAGTCTGTTCCAGCCACTGCTGGTTGGGGCCGCTCTGGGGCTAAAACTGCAGGCTTACACTTGGCTGAGCTCCAGTGGGCTGCAATGGTCCCTTTCTGTAGGCCTGCCAGGCTGCCTTCGGCAGGAGATTTGTTTCTCTCTGTCACTTTGTGGGTTCTGTAGCTCTAAAATTTGTTTAGAGTCATATTTTATAGGTATTTGAGGTGGTTATGGGGGGAGTTCACGGAGCTTTCCTGCTTCTGTGCCACCATTTTGGCTCCACCTCCTTTTTTTTTTTCTAAGGAGAAATTTGTTGCTTTTTAACTTTTGCCCATTAGTCCTAGTCCTATTAACCAAGATCAGCCAGGACAAGTCTAATCCTTCTTCCACATGACAACTCTTTGATCATTTGAAGAAAATAACTGTTGTGTCCCCTCTTTGTCTTCTCGTCTCCAGGTTAAACATATGGATCTTTCAACCAGTATGTCCCTGTTTGGCAGGGTCTAAAATTCCCTCACCATCATGGATTTTCCAGATCATTAACATCTTAACTTATTCTAGCTTGCCAAGCTAGAGGGTGGTTTTGGTTTGGTTGAATTACTCGAAATTGATCTTAGCAATATATTGTTGTTTAGAAGACTCCTTGCCCTATTCTTCTGAGTTATCCATGAGGAATCAAAATGGCCTTAACAGAAAGAAGTACTTGGTTAAGCCTTATGGTGCCTCAAAGAGAAGACTAAATCAAGAATCTGGGGGCATGAGTTTGAGGACTGACTTTACTATTCATTATTTGTGTGACCTTGGGCAAGCCATTAACGTTCTCTGTACCTTGGCTCCCTTATTTATGAAATGCAGCCCCTTCCAGCTCTCAATGTATGATCCTAACAGGTAATGTTGAAGGACCAAACAAGAGGCGGGGTCTCTTTGTTCAGAGTAATGCTTTGACAAGTCTCTTTTCCAGAGCCAAACTTCATTACTATGGCAACAGGGGGGCCTTCAAAATGCGTAGGAAGCATACTTACTTCCAAGTATTTTATTTTGAGACCCAATTAAGCAAGGAAGACTGTAAGATCTGAGCTGTACCGGGAAACATGTTTTATGGTCTGCAAGTCTATCTTGGGTGCTATTTATAGCACTTTAATTGTTGTTGCCAAATGAGGTCTGATGCATGTCCTCTGGCTGCATATTTCCATCACAGGAGTTTTCCCCTTGGCCTTGTAATTTTTTTTCCCTTTATTTGAACTTGGGTAACTGTAATCATATCATCATTTTTAATTCCCTTGAGGGTGAAATGCTGTCTTTTGGGTTTAGTGGGCTATTAGCAGACCACCTAGCTTTTAAACCTCCCTGACATAAGGAGTCATTTTACAAACCCGAATCTTTAAAGTAATTCTGGCTCTGACCTGTCAGCTCAACCTCCTATCCCTTCAATTTGATAGAGACTCCTAGATAACCTGGCATTCAGATTCCTCCTTAAGGAATTTGGCTGCGATCTTCCATCATTCAGTATTCTGATCTCACTTTAGTAACTGACTTTGGAAGTATCCAAGGTTCTCCGGGCATTTAGATGACTGAGGCATTAACCACCTCTTTAGTTTCAAGGCAAGACAGAAAGAAGAGATAGGCAAGTTTCTCTTTCTCAACTCTACTGTTCATATGGTATGATCTCATAGAATAGTGGAGAGAGGGCTGGATTTGTAGTCAAAGGACATGGGCTTTTGCTACACCTTGGCTGCTCAGGATGTCTGTGAATTTGGGAGGCACAATATATTACAGCAGGGAGAACACTGATTCTAGATTCAGAGGAGCTGGGTTCAACAAATCCTACCTCGGATGAATATTACCGCTTGACCTTGGACAAGTCACACAGCCTTTGTGGCTGGAGCTTAGTTTCTTCATGTGTAAAATGATAAGTATGTATTAGACATCCTCTGAGGACCCTGCTAATTTAGTTCTATAATCCTAAGTCAGCTAGGTGGTACAGTGGATAGAGCTACTGGACTTGGAATCAAGAAGACCTGAGTTCAAATCTGACTTCCTACACTTGCCAGCTTTGTGACTCTGGGGGAGTCACTTAATCTCTATTTTGCCTTAGTTTCCTTATCTGTTAAATGGGGATAATAATTGCACCTACCTCCCAGGATCATTGTCAGGATCAAGTGAGATATAATTACAAAATACTTAGTACAATAACTGGCACATAGCAAGTGCTATGTGTTAGCTACTTATTATTATTATTATTATTATTACCTAACCTCTCTGAATTTCAAATCACCTGTAAAATATGGTGTTTGGACTAGATGACCTCTAGGATCTCTTCCAACTCTCCATCTATGAGCCCAAATTCTCTCCATTTCCTAATGGCTCAGACCTGAACTACTTCAATAGTCCCCAGACTAGTACCCCTGACTCCAGTCTCTGCCTCACTAAACAGTTCTACATTACATAATCCAGCCAGACTAAGCTTTAAATTCCTTGGTACCTAAAATATTGCTTTTATCAGGTTATTATCCTTCTCAAGAACCAACAATGGCTTTTTATTGGCCTTGGACTTGATTCCAAACTCCTCAGCTTGTATTTAAGGGCTCTTGAATTGACTTTACCCTGCATATCTAAGCATATCTCCAAATATTCCCAAGTAGTTCAACATTTTATTATAATGCTATCTTAGGTGCTTTTTTTCCTCCATGGGCTGATATACGGTCTCCCCTTCCAGAAGATGAACTTCTTGAGAAAGATAAACTGTCTTTCCTCTTAAACCTTCCAGCACTATACAAAGCAAATAATAAGTGATCAATAAATATTTTTTTACTTGTCTTAGATCTAAAATATCCGTTATCTGCCAATCACTACTATGCCAACTAGGAGGCACAGTTGATTTAGTATTAGGCCTGGAGTCAGGGACACTTAAGTTTAAATCCATCCTCAGATGTTGCTAGCTTTGTGACCCTGGGCAAGTCACTTAACCTCTCTTTTGCCTCAGTTTTCTCTTCTGTTAAATGGGATATTAATAGCACCTAAGTGCCAGAGTTCCTGTGAGGATCAAATGACATAAAAGCATAGTACCTGGCACATAATAATTGCTATATAAATGTTAGCTATTATTTTTATTACTATTCATTATTTCTTTGTGTAATGTTAGTGGGATATATAAGATCTTCCCCATCCATTAATAGGCCTCAGGTAGAGCCCATTAAGGGAAGCTTGTTTAGGGGAGGCTTGCTTGTTTGAAGGAAGGATTTTACACCTTTTGCTAATTTCTAATTAGGCACTGAGTCAGGAGGGTTGTGATGCCTTCTGTTTCTGAAAAGTATATATATATATATATATATACACTCTGAGTTGGTACTTTGCTTTAGGGGCTCACTTATGAGAAGGATCTTGTGATTCCCTGGTCAAGATTCTCAGTGGGCTCTCCGTCCTTGGCCTGGCAACCCGTTCCCTCTGCTCCCGGTACCCGGCCTGTCCGCTGGCACCATGCTTCCCACTACCCTGCTCCGCTGCTGCGGCCTCTGCCTGTTGCGCCAAACCCGGGTCCCGGCCCCTGCGGGTCCTCTGGCCCGCGCCTACGCTGAGGCCGCCGCCGCCGCCCCCGGCCAGATGTCCTTCACCTTCGCCTCCCCGACGCAGGTGTATTTCAACGAGGCCAATGTGAAGCAGGTGGATGTCCCAACCCAGAGTGGGGCCTTTGGGATCCTTGCTGCCCACGTGCCCACCCTGCAGGTGCTGAAGCCCGGCGTGGTGACCGTGCATGCCGAGGATGGCACCACCACCAAGTATTTTGGCTGCCAGATCCAACCTGGAAAAGGCGCACTCAGACTTGTCAGGGGCATCAGATGAGGCAGCCCGGGCCGAGGTTCAGATCCGGATAGAAGCCAATGAAGCTATCGTGAAAGCGCTGGAATAGGACCAGGAGCTGAACCCTTGCTGTCGTCCAGAGATGGCGTTACCATTGTGCTCCATGGCAATCACCTAGAGCTGAGGAGACCAGGAAATACCCAGGAAGGAAGAGGATGCCTAGCCCCCAACTCCCCTTCCCATTCTCCATTTCCAGATTAAAATCCACAAGGGTTCTGGAAAAAAAAAAAAAGATTCTCAGTGGCCCTATTTTCAGAGCCCCCTGACTGCTCATATGTAAAGGCTCTCTCCATCCAGAGATGTATGTAAAGTGTGTAGTTGATTCAGGCAGTTGGAGCCCTGTCTGCTGGTCTTTATTTCTCTGCTTGTATTTTCTCTGAAGTTCAGGATGCTGACTTTTCCCCTGAGCTACTGAATGTAATTTAAAAAGATTGTTTTATACTGTTATCTTTAAACTGTTGTCTTTCATTGTAAAGCAGATCTAAGAATCTGTGCTAGCAGCCACCCTGGGTAAGCCCACATGATTGCTGTTATGCTTTGTCTCTCTACATCCTGCCTAACATCCAATCCATAGCCAAGACTTACCAATTTTACCTCAATCAATTTAACAAGTCCCTTGTTAGTTGATAAATATTAAAATACCTCCTAAGTCCTGTTCTAGGCACTGGTAATACAAAAAAAAAAAAGAAATGCTTTATGCCCTCAAAGTATACATACTTTCAGAAGAAATAACACAGAGACATATAAGTAAATACAAAACGAATGCAGAGTAATTTGGGGGTGGGGAGGCACTAACAGTGATGATATCAAGAGGTTATACTTCAGGTGAACTTAAGGAAACTCAAGCTTCTAAGAGGCAGAGATGAAGAGGGAATTGATTCCAAGCCTGAGGGACAGTAAGTACAAAGGTAAAGTGATGGGGATTGGAATCCAATGTCAAGAGAATCAGTAAAGCAGACCAGTGCAACCTTGAGTTGACAAAGAGGATTGTGATAAATCTAGAAAGGTAAGACTGTAGCCAGAATGAGAAGCATTTTATATGCTAAACAGAGGAGTTTCTGCTTTTATCCAAGAGGCAATAAGGGGAGTGATATGGTCCTATACTATAGGAATATCACTTTGGTAGCTATGTGAAAGATGGGTCAGAGCACGGAATCGAGGCAGTGAAACAAATTAGGAAACTGTCCCAGTGGTCCAGACAAGATGTGATCAGAGTCAAAACTAGGGTGGTATGAATGGAGAAGAAATGAATGGGAGTCTCTTCTTCCATTCATACCATGCCATTTCATCCTAGTTCATTCTCTCATGGCCCCTTGCATTGATTTTTATATGGCTTTTTCCTCACCCACCTGCCCTCCTCCAATTTCTCCCATCCATCCTTCATACTGTTGCCAACAATTATCCTCCTAATGAAGCATGTCTATTACCTACCAAATAATGTCCAAATTCTTTGATCTCTATTTATTGATATTCTTCCTGTCTTTTAAGGACCAGCTCAGGTCCCGCTTCCATGAAACTTTTTTTTAAAGTACACAACAACCTGATGTCCCGTTCCTCCTCAGATGGCACATGTTTCCCCTTCCTACCTGCTACAATCTTGTCTAACTGGTTTTTTGCTATTCCTCATGCATGCCACCTCTATGCCTTTAACCTGTCTATTCCTCATGCTTTGAATGTACTTTCCTCTTACTCCCACCTCTTTAGATTCTCTTAAAGGTCTTGACCTTCCACCTGATGCCCTTACTAATCCAGTTGGTAGTAGCTCCTCTCTGCTTGCCCCCAAAATGCAAATAACCTTGGATTTATTTAGTATATATCATTTATATGTGTCTATCTGTGTCTGCGTGTATACATACATATATTTGTGTGTGTGTGTGTGTTGTCTTCCTAGATAGAATGTAAGCTTCTTGAGGGTAGGACTGTTTTGTTTCTGTTGTTGTATCCCTTGTTGTTGTTCAATTGTTCAGTCATGTCTAACTCTTTGTGATCCTATATGGTTTTTTTGCTTTGTTTTGTTTGTTTGTTTGTTGCCTTTTGGAGGGCAATTGGGGTTAAGTAACTTGCCCAAGGTTACACGGCTAGTTTTTTTGTGTGTGGTTATTAAGTGTCTAAGGCCGGAACCGAACTCGGGTCCTTCTGACTCCGAGGCCGGCACTTTATTCACTGCACCACCTAGCTGCCCCTCTATATGGGGTTTTCTTGACAAAGATACTAGAGTGATTTGCCATTTCCTCTTCCAGTGGCTCAAGGCAAACAGGTTAAGTGACTTGCCCAGGGTCATACAAGTAGTGAGCATCTGAGGCCAGATTTTAACTTAGGTCTTCCTGACTCCAGACCCAGTGTTCTATTGACTGAGCCACCTAGCACTTAGCAAAATGCTTGACGCATATAGGCACTTCCTGGTTACTTGATAGGACTCTCCTGTGCACATGTATGTTTCTGTCTATTGTCCTCTAGTAGAACCAAAGATCATCAAGGGCAGGAATTATGATTTATTCACTTTTATATCCCCAAGAAGACATGGCCTTTGACACACACTAGTTATGTGACCCTGGACAAGTCATTGCCTCTTACGTGCTGGACATCTGTCTAAGATTATAAATTGAAGGAAGGAGATGACTTACCTACATGAACAGGTATTTCCTCCCCTGAGACTTCCCTGTATTAATGAAATCACCAGTTAGGTCCCTGCCCCCTTTATCTCCAGTGTCTAGCCTATACTTATTTTCTGAATTCTCAGCTGAATTAAGTTGAACTTAAATGAATCTAATTCTGGAGACTGCTTGAGGTCACCCCTGTTCTGATCTCTCCATTTGTCCTGCGTTTCCTTTGCCTGCTTCCCCAAGTTTATCCCCAGACTCTTTGACTCTCTGACACTGATACGTGGCTCTTTTGCTTTGTTCCCTTCTCTTACCACCTGAAGACAGATGCTACAGTTGGACTAAGGCACTTAAGGCTGTATGAATGTATGAATGAATGAATGAATGAATGAATGAAGTTCTTAAAGGATGAGATAAAAGGTCATCTGTAGCAACCCCACAGCTGCCTAGAAAGATCATAATTCTGAGTTAGGGAGAGTCTAAATACTTATTAGGTAAAGCAGGACTTGTTACATTTTTTAACTCTTTGCGAGCAAAGTTAGCCTGCCTTGTGGTGGTGATTGTTGTTGTTCAATCATGTCCAATTCTTTGTGATCCCATTTGGGGTTTGAGTTTCCATTTCCTTCTCCAACTCATTTTACAGATGAGGAAACTGAGGCAAATTTGCCCAGTCACATAGTAAGTGTGTGTGACCAGATTTGAACTCAGGTCTTCCTGACTCCAGGATTGTTGCTGTATCGACTTTGCCACCCAGCTTGCCTTAGTTACCTTGACCTTTGTGGTTACACCTGTCTTTTATAAGAAAGGGAAGGGGAGAAATTGTTTAGTAGTTTTCAGTCATGTCTGACTCTTTGTGACCCCTTTTGGAACTTTCTTGGTAAAGATACTGGAAGGGTTTGCCATTTCCTTCTCCAGATCATTTTACAGATGAGGAAATTGAGGCAAACAGGGTTTAAGTGACTTGCCACAGGGTCACATAGCTAAATGTTTGAGGCCATATTTAAACTCAGGCCTTCCTAATTCCAAGCTGGTATTCAATCTAATGCACCACCTAGATGCCCCAAGGGGAGAAATAGCAGGCATTTATTCAATAAAAGAAAATTTCTTAGCTATGGCCTGGAGTCAGGACACATTCTATCCATTACAAGGAGATGGCTTCCTGAATACCTCCTCAGAATCAGAGACTTCCTGCTAAAAAGGTCATTTAGTCTGATCATTTTATGAATAATGAACCTTAGGCCCACAGAGGTTAAATTATTTGTCCAAGGCCATAAAATAGTAGATTGCCGTAGAGTTGGGGATTGAACTAGCCTTTTTAGAGGCATCAAGGTGCACAGTGGGTACAGTACTGGGTCTGAAATCAGGAAGCCTCAAATACTTACTAGCTGTGTGACCCTGGGCAAGTTACTTAACCTTTGTCCCCTCAGTTTCCTCAGTCATAAAGGGGGGGTGATAACACCTCCCCTCTACCCCTTGTTGTAAAATTCTAATGAGAATATTTGCTAAGTGATTAGCATGGTCCCTGGCATATAGGAGGCACGTGATAAAATGCATGTTTCTTTTCTTCCACCATTCCATATTACCTTTGTTCCTCTTAATTCATTGAATTTGTTAGTACATGGCCCTAAACAATGACTTGTCCTTTAAATGTTTCAAATGTCTTTGTCTTGTCTTCCTGTCTATAGTAGAAGCTCCTTGAGATCATGGACTACATCTTCCACATCACCTAGCACAACTAGATTCTCTACACAATCTCCTTAACTTTTACCATCTCTACATTAGAAAGAAAGGAAGAGAAAGGGGGGAGGGGGGGAGACAGAGCACAAAAGCAGTTGCCACAGCAACTATAGTATGTAATAGTCTATACTCATATCTTCAGTGAAAGAAGGGAGTAACAGAACCTTAGAACTGGAAAGTACTTCAGAGATCATCTAAGCCAGTACCTTTTATTTCATAGATGAAGAAATCAAGGCCAAATAAGGGGAAATGATTTGCCCAAAGTCACACGATGGTAAAACCAGGAATTGAAACCAGCTCTTTTGACTCTAAGTCCTCTCTCTGTTCATTACTTTCTCTAGACTTCTTTATCTGACTTTGATCCTGACCCTGATTTTCTATAAGGAAAGTCAGTTGAGGAAGGAATAGAAATCTTTGACTCATGTCATTAGTGTCACCATCATTTATTAGAATCACTATCATCTACAGGACCCAGGCTGCCAGGTCATGTGTACTGGTGTTATAATGAGGTCTTTCTGGCATTTTGTACAGAGCTTGGCCAGGAGTATAGAGCTGACTGATGTCCACAACAGAGAAGAATGATTAGCATATTCTTGAATCAGGATTCTGTTTACACTTGTTTTGTCAGGGGTTTTTAAACATTTATTAGTTTAAGTGAGACCTTATGCTTTGGCCAGTTACATAAAAGTATTGAGTCCCTGGTGTGAAATGATGTAAGATGACATTTGAACATACTTGTGCAAATACAAGCAAACCTTTCTTCACTCATGATTACTACTTATCAAGACTGGAACTCTTGTTTAAATATAATAATGATCCTTTTTTTTTCTTTTTTGGAGGGGGAAGGTAGGGCAATTGGGGTTAAGTGACTTGCCCAAGGTCACACGGCTAGTTTTTGTGTTAAGTGTCTGAGGCTGGATTTGAATTCAGGTCCTCCTGACTCCAGGGCCGATGCTCTATTCACTGCGCCACCTAGCCGCCCCAGCTAATAATGATTCTTAACCCCCAAAAAATATTTTAAAAAATTATGAACTCTAATAGAAGTTTGAACCACTAATTGCTTGTTTTTTCTTCTTCTGCATCTCCAAAGTATATTTCCTACCTCTACGTGAGCATGGTTTTCCTTTCTTGTATTCCTTCCTTAAACACAGTATCCCTTTTAGTCTTAATAGAATATTCTAGATAAAGGGACAAGCTAGGACAGGAACACTGAAATAGTTCAATCTATGAATTTATTTGTTCTTCTGTTTTGCTTTATGTAGGAAAAACAAGTTCCCACCCTCTTCTTTCTAGCTTGTTCCTGAGCTCTTTCTTAGAGAGGTCAGATAAACACAATAAATCTATTTTAAAACTTTAATATTAAACCCTGGGGGCCTATACTGTATAGTTAGAAGCTAAAGTCATACATTTTCCAAGTGGAAGGAAGCTTGCCTAATCCTGATTACTCACTAAAAAATGATTACTCACTAAAAGTTCTCTACTTTGTAAGCTACAGTATTAAGACCCACCAAAAAAAAAAAAAAATAGGCTTCCTTAACAATTCACTACCTGATAAAGGAACCTAAGGGGGAAAAATGATTTTGGATAAGATCATAGACAGTCTAAATGAGATTTTCTTTATTCCAGCTCCCACCTTTGTTATAAGTAGTCTTGATTCTCAGAAATCTCAATCTTAATAGCAGATGATGGATAATGCAAGGGTATAGCTGTTTCTCTATTAACAAAGACATTAGTAACACTTTCATGGGAACAAACCTTGAGATTCTCTTAAAAGCTATGTTGTCATCAACCTATATCTCTGTTTGAAGTTTTGGCATGATTTTAAGGAAATGACTGGTAGAGATTACTCACAATTGATGATTTTTTAATCAAAAATCTGTCTTATTTTCTTCCTACTGCCCCACCCCCACTAACTGAAAAAGAAAAAAAACCTGTTATAAACATGTGTTGTTAAGCAAAGCATTCCCATATTGACTATGTCCAAAAAAGAGTTTCAGTCTATACTCTGAGTTCATCATGTCTCCCCCCTAACCCCTCACTGGGTAGCATGTTTCATTATGAGTCCCCTGGAATTATGTCTAGTCATTCCTTTGATCAAATTTCCTAAATTTTTTCAAAGTTGTTTGTATAATATTCTCATATAAATTGTTCTCTTGGTTTTGTTCACCTTGCTATGTATTAATTTCTACAAATGTTCTGAGGTTTCTCTGAAACCACCTCTTTCTTCATTTCTTACATTTATATACCATAACTTGTTCAGTCATTCCCAATTGTTGGTTACCTACTTGGTTTGCAATTCTTTGCCACCCCCTCCCCCCAAAAGAGCTGTTATAAATGGTTTTGTAGTTAGAATTTTTTTTGCTTAGGACTAATCTCTTCCTTAATCTACCCTCCCTCTAATTCCCATTTCTCCCCTTTTCCTCTTATTGCTCTGTTGAGTAAAATATATTTCTTTACTTAACTGTGTGTTTCTATTTTTCCCTCCTTTGACCAGTTCAGATGAGAATGAAAATTTACTTCTTGTTCATATGGACTTCTACTTGTGCACCCTGATTTTTAAAAATAATATTTAATATAAATTTTCCCATCTTCCCTCTCTTTGATTCTTAGGGTATTCCTCTAACCCTCCCTTTTCATTTTTTTCTTTTTCTTCTCCTTTCTTTTTCTTTTAATATGGCAGCTAGTGGCACAGTACATATAGTCTATTGAATCTGGAGTCAGGAAGATCTGAGTTCAAATTCAGCTTCATACACCTACTAGCTGTATGACTGTAGGCAAATCAGTTAATCTTTTTTGCTTCAGTTTCCTCAGCTGTAAAGTGGAAATAATAATAATAGCACCTACTTCCAAGGGTTATTGTGAAGATCAAATTAGGTAATTTGCTTTTTAAAAAGTGCTTAGAAAAAAAAAGTGCATAGCTAAGTCTTTAATTTATATAGCACACAGTAGGTTCTATATAAATGCTTATTCCTTCCCTTCCATCTCTATCTAATTAGACTGCTTCTGTGACTCAGATGATAATAAGAAGGTTCAGAGGGAGCACATGTTTCATTCACAGTATTAGAATCTAAGCAATTTCTCCTTGTTTAGTCCTTTATGATTGCTTGTTCATATTCATATTTTTTTGTTTCACTTGATTTGTATGTTTACACTTAAAAGTTACTACACAGTTCTAATCTTTTAATCAGGAATGCTTGGAAAGTTCATTGTAGATTTATACTAAGTTTTCTAGGTAAGTTATTCTTGGCCGTAAACTTGTATCCTTTACCTTCTGTAATATCATATACTAATCTCTCTGTTCCTTTATAATGGTGGCTGCTAGATCATCTGTGATTCTCATGGTAATGACTCAGTATTTGAATTGTTTCTTTCTGGCTACTCACAATTTTTTTTTCTGTGACCTGGAAGCCCAAGATTTTGGCTGTAATATTCCGAGGAGTTTTCATTTGAAGGTCTCTTTCAGGAGGTAACCAATGGGTCTTTTCTATTTCCACTTAGCTCTATGGCTCTAAGAGAGTTGGGCAGTTTTCTTTTTATGATTTCTTGAAATATGATGTCTAGACTCTTTTTATTTTTGCAATGGTTTTCAAGTAATTCAATTATTCTAGGTGAGTTTATTTTAGCTCTGAGATACCTTATATTTTCTTTTTTTTTTTCATTCTGTAGTCTTTGTTTTAATTTTTTTTTTGTCAAATCATTAATTTCTATTTGGTCTGTTCTCATTTTCAGGAAGTTTGATGCTTGAGCAAGGTTTTTTTACCTTGTGTTTTCTTTTGAAGTGTTTAAGAAATACTTTCATCAAGTGTTTCCTTAATAAACAGTGACTAAGAAGAGGGGCTTGCCTTTTCTTTTTCTTTTTTTAAAGACTAGGTCTCAGGGGCAGCCAGGTGGCTCAGCGAGTAAGAGCACCGGCTCCAGTGTTGGGACGACCTGGAGATCGAACCCCGGGCTCAGACACTCAGCACCACACCCAGAAATAACTGGCCGTGTAACCTTGAGCAAGTTATTTAACCCTGATTGCTTAAAAAAAAAAAAAGACTAGGTCTCTTAGCATGGCTGACCCTACTACTATTCATCTTTAGTTTTCACCTACTATTTCCAGCCTAGGCCAATTAGCATCTCCTTAGGCAATCTGCCCCACCCCTACCATACTGATGCTGTACTTAGTATGGTCACCCAATTGGCAAAGATAGTTCACTGCAGCTCAGAACTCCTGAACTCAAAGATCCATTGGTGTCAGCTGCCCAAGGAGCTTGAATTACAGGTTTGTACTACCATGCCCTACCAGGATTGCTTATTTGAAAAGAGCAAGATTAGAGTAAAATAATCTGTATATATGAGGCCGGAAAATTGCAACTGTTTCCATCTCACTATGTTTCACAAATCTTTCTCTAGAAAAGAGGTGATAAATTTGCTCTGATCTCCATATTATCTCTGAGCCTTTCACCCTGGCCCAAGAATGAGCCTCAGGATTTTGAAAACCTGACAGCAGCAGAGCACATTTGCCAAGGGTGTTAGATGTCCTAGGACGAAGCTGCCCTGCCCTGTCACCCTGAACACTTCTTTTGTCACTGTAGAACCGTTCCGGGAGTCTAGGTGGTGCAGTGAATAGAGCACCAGCCCTGGAGTCAGGAGGACCTGAGTTCAAATTTGTCCTCAGACACTTAACACTTACTAGCTGTGTGACCTTGGGCAAGTCACTTAACCCCAATTGCCCTGCCCTCCCCCCTCAAAAAAAAGCAAACAACAAAAAAACAAAAACAAAGAACCGATCCTGTTCATCAGCACAGAAACCCATAAAATATAGTAGAAAGAGCACTGGATTTGGAGCCAGAGGGCCAAGGTACAAAGTCTAAACTCCCCTTTGGGCATGCCATTTAATCTCTGGGCCTCAGTTTCTTTATCTGTAAAAGGGGGGATGAGATTGGACTCATTAGAACTCAGAGGTCCCTTTTGGCTTTAGATCTATGATCCTATATGTTCTAGGACTTTATCAAATTTGGTTTCCTTGGCATCAATAATGGCAAATGGCACATCCCCAGAAAACAAAATAACTTGGGGGAAATAGGAAAGACAATCTGTTTGGGGGGCTGCCTATTTCCTGGCCCATATTCCTTTCCTGATTCTCTGTTCATGGATCATAAAGAACACATCTTTTCAAGTGTAGCCAACTAAGAGTTAATTGACTACGTGACCAGATACTGTTCTCATCTAAGAATGTAGCCCTCTGTAATATGTTTGTATCCCCTAACTCTCTTGAGAAAGAGTCCAAGTTGAAAACATTGAGGTTTTCTGGGAAATTTTCAGCTGAATCGGGAATGTCTTTCTCAAGTTGAATGAGAAAGTAGTGCGGGACATTACTAATTTTGTCAGTCGTTAGAGACCTAACGGGAGTGTTCTTTTTAAAAAGAAATATTGGACAGCATAAAAGGAGTATTTTTTTTTCTTGTTTCCTCCTCTGAAAACATTTGGGCTAAAGTTGCATTCATTTTGGGAAGGCACTAGTTTTCTACTGGCTGTCTTCCCTTTCACAAAGGCTAGTTTTCTAATTGGCTTTGTGTTTGAACAACAAATAATGACAGCTCTTGTGACATATATACTAGATATTCTGGATTTGGAAGTGTCAAATATATGGGCCTATATTCCCAGAACCAGATCAAAATATAATTGGGAAATATTTAACAAAATAAAATACAACAATAAATTAAAATAAATAAAAGAATTGTTGTTCAATCATTTTGGGGTTGGGTTTTTTTTTTTCAGTTGTAGTTTTCTTGGCAAAGATATAGGAATAGTTTGCCATTTCCTTTTTTAGCTCATCTTACAGATGAGAAAACTGCATCAAACAGGGTTAAGTGACTTGCCCAGGGTCACATAACTAGTAAGTGTCTGAGTATGGATTTGAACTGTCTTCCTGACTCTAGGACCAGCACTCTATCTACTATGTCACCTAGCTGTCCACAATAAAACATAGACAATGTTAACATGTAGTCTTCTAAGTCAATATGTGGCCCCAGAGATCCTTATAATATCATTTAGTGGCCCCTGGCTCTATTTGAATTTTTCACCATTGTTCTGGAGAACTAAAAAAGTATTTAAGATGGAGTGGCTAGGTGGCACAGTGAATAGAGCACTGGCCCTGGAGTCAGGAGGACCTGAGTTCAAATCCAGCCTCAGACACTTAGTGTTTACTAGCCATGTGACCTTGGGCAAGTCACTCAACCCCAAATGCCTTGCCTTCCCCTCTCCAAAGAAGCCAAAAAAGAAAAAAAAAAAGTGTATAAAATATAGTCTGTCCCTAAGAAGCTTGAAATTCATTGACTAACATGGGTCAGATAGTTAAACAAGACAGGGGAACCACCAAAGTGGTTTTTTAAGTTTGTTTTTAATCAAAGAAGCATGAAAGCATTGTAGAAAAAAGTTTCACTTAGTGGCATGCAGTGTGGGTCTAGAGGTGCAACAGACTGTAAGTCAAGGAGATCAGGCATGGCACTTGCATAATTCAGCTTTAAGGAGGTAAGGACTTGGGGTGGCTAGGTGGCGCAGTGAGTAAAGTGCCGGCCCTGGAGTAAGGAGGACCTGAGTTTGGTTCCGGGCTCAGACACTTAACACCCACACAAAAAAACTAGCCGTGTAACCTTGGGCAAGTTACTTAACCCCAATTGCCCTCCAAAAAGGAAAAAAAAAAAGATGAGGACCTGCATTACAGGGGCAACAGCAGAAATAAAAAGGAGGAGATAGATAATGAGTAATGCTGCAAAGAGAAATCATTTGGTTACCAATTAGATGGATGGGGTAAAAGAGAGAAGGCAAAGATGATTCCAGGGTTTTGAGCTTGTTATATGAAGGTGAGAATTCTATTTACCTAGACCATGGTACAGTAGAAAGAGCACTCTGGCTGTAGAGAATTTACCCTTTTTTGTGCCCTGGACTCCTTTGGCAGATAAAATACATAGGATTATGAACAAAGCCAATTTTATTGAAATATAGTAGACAAGAAGTACTCATGTGTGATCTGGCCTAATCTAGTCTAGTTACTACAGTAATTTTGAAGTGGTGAAGAATGTAATATTTTGAGATCTAAAACAAATGTGATATGAAAACATCTATGATTTTTATTGGTGGCAAAATCATTGATATGTCTAATTCAATTCTGGTTTGTTGCTTACATTCGTAATGGAAATACTAGATTTCAGTTAGAAGTTAGTGAAGATAAAGATGTATTTTTTTTTGCCATCCAAAATGACAGACTTCCTTGAAATCTATCCACAGACACCAAATTAAGAACCCCTAAACTTGAGTCAGAAAGCCTGAGTTCGAATTTCACCTCCAACACTTATTTCCCTTGTGACTTTGAGCAAATTACTTAACCTCCTGACCTCAGCTTCCTTATGTGTAAAATGAAGGGATTAGACTGCAATGGTCTACATGGTCACTTCCAGCTCCAAACCTATTGTTCTATATTTCCCATGTCTAGAATGGACTCTTCCCTTTGTTTTGCCTTCCTTCCCCCAAGAACTAATTCAGACCCCTATCCTTGCATAAACAGTGTCTCTTCCCAGATCTTTCCAAGTGAATTCCTCTTTAAAATTCTCACAACACCTTTTTTGGACTTCTCTTTCTTCTCTTTTGCAATCTGCTTTGTATCAGATTTGTATTGCTGTGAATGTCTTTCCCAGCCTCCAACAAATTCTAACTTCTTTAAGGAGATAATCTATTTCTTTCAGCATCTATACATCCACAGGGCTAAGTGCATTGCCCCTATACATCAGGGGCACTAAATAATATGTGTTGATTTAATTCTCCAGAAACAGATGGAGGTATTGGGTCTGACCTGTATCAAATTGCAGAAGTTGATAGTCTATCTTTAACTTTGTTTCTTTGAGCTCTCACTAGATCAACAAGACTCATTGTATCCAGGCTGTCTCCTACCAAACTTCCACTAAAACCTGTCATCAGGACCCATGATGAAGCATCCTACCCACCTCCTAACATAGTGATAGGCTCAGAGTGCAGAGTGAGATGTACATTTTTTGGGACATAGACAATTTGGGACTTGTTTTGCTTGATTATGCTTATTTGATAAGGTTTTGCTTTGAGAGAGAGAGAGAATTGATTTTTGTTAATTAAGAAAAATAAAATTTAATTTAAAAACAAACAAAACCTCTCTAGAAAGTCATTTTCATTTAAGTTTGTTCACCTCTCAGAGCTATCTATATTCTCAGCCTTATCTCTGGTTATGGATCGATAGTCTCTCCTGCTAAAGGAATTTCAGGTATAATAGAATAGGTGCTTCCTGCTACATCAGGTTGAATTTACACTGCATTTTTCCAAGGTCCAAGGACAACCTTGAACCCTCTCTGCTTCTCTCAAAATCCCTTAGAGACCTATATTGTTCTATGGCAACAGAGACGGGTTAGCACTTTGGATAATCCAAAAGAATGAATCACTTGAAGAGAAATTTCAGGCATTGAGACAGATTTGGGGAATGAGGGACCTTCCCAGTCCCTTAGGTCAAATTACATAATCAGCCACCTGCTCTGGTGACTCTTCAAAGAGCTTTATGACTGACATTCTCTCTATCCCTAAGTCCTCCTCAGTTCCCTCCCCGCCCCCTTTGTTTCTGAACTTCTGCTGCAATTTTAAGGAATTCTAGATGCCTTGCATTTTTATGACCTATTTGCAACCTCTTCACATAGGGTAGCAATCAGTTTTGTGGCTTGGATTTCCCCCAAGAAGAGCCAGGATCACAGGATCAGAGAGAGTCAGATGAACAAAGTGAAGCACAGAGATGAGGGTGGTGGGATGGGGAGGAGAGTAAGTTGCCCAAGGACCCATAGCCAATATTACTAGTGTCAGAGCCAGGATTTGATCATAGGTCATTTAAATTCATTTATCACCATAGATTGCTATTTTTACCTGCTGTGGCTTCAGCACTGAAGCGGGAGTTGTTCAGAGTCTGAAATGGTTATGTCCTCATGTTTTGGCATGACTGACTCTAAAAAAGCAGGCAGTCACCTACTTGGTGTGGTTTGGAAAGTCCTGGCAAGTTCTTCTACCCTGCCCCCCCCCCCCCCCCCACCCCCCCCCCCCCCCCCATATCCTGTCCTCCTACTCACACCCCCACACAAACTTTTTCTTCTTTCTTACGAATAAATAATAACCTTATATTTTTATTTTATAT
>NW_027187130.1:116501-117446 GCF_028583685.1 Petaurus breviceps papuanus | reverse complement strand
AAAAGCCTCCTCTCTCCAGATGTTCAAGTGTCTGAAATTCCACTCTGAAAGATTCATTCCTTTTGGTTAAGGCATAGGAATTCTCTGTAGATTATTTTAATGCAAATTCCCCTTTGAAGAATAATTCATTCAGCCATACTTTGGAGTGATTAATCTCCTAGGAGAGGCGTAAGGGCATTACAGGGAGAGAGGGCCAGCCTGAGAGTGCCCAAGTTTGGATGCAAAACTAAGTGAGGTGAATTAAAACAAACTTCTTCACCATTTTGCTCTAAGGATATGACTAGGGTCTCATTTGATTATTACTTCAAAAACAACTTTCATAGTGTTTAGAGTGCCTCTATTACAATTTGGAGGAAATTTGTCCAGGAAAAGCAGGCTTATGGGAATAGTTTGATGGCGGCATTCTAGTGGGAGTAATAATTCATCAGCATGTCAGCCAGGCTGGGAAGAGGACATTTTGTCATCCTTAATGGTGTGTGAAGAAACCCTGAAGTAAAAAATAAGCTGCAGGTACATGCATGGGAATACATTGAAATGACAAAAGACAAGTTGTGTATCCTTTAAAGACTATACCTAGAAGTCAGCAGGTGGGATAAACGAGATTTCTGTAGAATGGTGCTCATCAATTTCCATCCTCTTTTAATGAATTTTTACTGAGCTCCCCTATTTGCAACTGTCCTGCAAAGAAAAATAACACTGAGTCTCTGACCTAGAACCAGAACTAGGGATGAGTGTCAAGGGTTTTTGTTCCACGGTATGTAATTTACTGGGGACTCTTTGAACAGATTTTTAAAAAAACTAAACCATAACTGAACTTAGCACCTGGTTAGCAAAATTAGTTGACATAGAAAAATATCAGATAGTATGCTTCATAATACCCTCTACACACATGCGCTCTCTTCTCTCTCTCTCTCTCTCTCTCTCTCTCTCTCTCTCTCTCTCTCT
>NW_027187130.1:52192-116401 GCF_028583685.1 Petaurus breviceps papuanus | reverse complement strand
TCTCTCTCTCTCTCTCTCTCTCTCTCTCTCTCTCTCTCTCTCTCTCACACACACACACACACACACACACACACACACACACACACATACACACACACACACACTTCCATTAACCTCCCCAGCTCAGCCCTACCTTGCCACCTTACCTACTGCTATTTCCCCATCGGTGTCCTTGAGATGTCCCAGCCACTGTAATTTCCCCATGAGCTGGTATGCTACAATCTCTCCCCTTATGAGACCTTGTGTTCCAAGTTCTTTTCCTGAGGTCTCTTCTTTCCATCCAAACAAATGTTTTGAAAAGTTTATTGGAGGGCACCTATTTGTACCTAATACCTTTTGAATGTTCTTCTTGCCCTGCATTCCAGATTATTAATTATGGTTCTTTTCTGTCCTCAGGGAGACAGGACCTAGACAAAGTTAGCTAACAGGACAAGTAACTACCAGATGAATTGAGGATGTAGTAAGCTTTACCTCGTTTAAAGGAGAGAGAGATCACTATGAACTGAAGTGGTCTAAAAAGCTTCATGAATCTGATGAGAATTGAGGTGGATTTTGATGGGTAGTGTTTGAATTAACTGAAAGGAAAGGGAGACGTCACTGAGAATGCCCCTGGAGTGGCTCCCCACCACAGTAACTAATGTGGAAGATGGAGCTGGAGGCCTTGTTCTTGCTCTCTTTTATGTCCTTGAACACTCAAGCTTTGTACAAATGTATCGTCTCCTGACTTGGAAGAGGACAAGAACAAGTTTCATAGCCTGGCAATCAGAAGGCCAACCTTCAAGCTATACAAAAACTCACACCCTCCCCCTTCAGTTATAGAAAAATGTGAGCATAAAATGAGTATTGACTTGTTCTACCTCTACTCTTTGTTCCTCCTTAAGCACTATTGCTGGAGAAATGAAATGTATTAGATGTTCATTTAAATCACTAGTTTTAAGGACTTTTAGCACTTATCCCCTCCTTTTTTTTTTTTTTTGCTTGAATATCATCATCCTGCACCTTGTTTTCACTCAATAGAGTTTGTGTGATATCAGGTTCTTAGTTAATGTGTTTCTAATTCAGAGGTATTAGATCAGCCAGCCAGCCAGGAAGTGGCAGAACCAGATTAAAATGTAATTGGGAAATGTCTAACAAAATAAATAAAAAATAAACAAAAGTATATTATATCATAGATAATGTTTAATTTGAGGTTTTCTAAGTCAATATTCAGTTGACTGGGATCTGTTTCTGTTTGGGTTGATAACCACTGGATTATCACTGAAAGATATATTGGAAGTTGAACTCCAGAGCTTGCCTTCAGCATTACTGGGAAATTACTACCACTCTTAAAACATCAGTCAACAAACATTTATTAAGTATTTACTATGTGCTGGACTCTGGAGATACACATCAAGCAAAAAGGAAGAGTCTGCCCTCCAGGAGTTTACATTCTAATGTAAGTTTATATAAAAAGCAAGCTGAAAAGAGTTGGGTTGGGAAGGAGGAAATTATCCAAAGGGGATTGGGGGATGGTGGATTAGTTTAGAGACTAAGGAATGGCTGGTTTGCCCCTCCCCCAAAAAAGGAAGTTCCAAGAAGAATTTATCAATAGAAAAAACCCTGTAAAGAGTAAAGTGATGAGGTAGTAGAGTGGTATAGTTAATAGTAAACCTCCATTTACTCATTTGTAAAAGGAAGTTGAACTAGATGATCACTATTGTTGTTGATGGAAAGCCTCATCCAAAATTTAATCAAGAACACGGAGATCTCTTAGGATAGGAACAAGAATTTATTCTCTTCCCTGGGTGAAGAGGGCGGTCTTCCCCATAACTGATCATGAGGAAGAGGCACATTACAAAAGGCAGAACAAGAATTTATACCCTAATGTAATCAAACCCCTTCCTGGCTATCCCTTTTCCCACTGGCTGAGAGGTGGGCTCAAATCTCGGCACAAAAATCATCCCCAGTGGTAAACAACAGAGGAGCCCTCCACTGTGGCTTACAAAGAACAAGGATGCTGGTTGACAGAAAGGGGAAGGGGGGAAAAGGTCCCAAAGCAAGGGGGAGGAGTGAGCTTGGGCTGTCCCCCACCCCAACTGTCCGGGAGAAGGGGCCTGCAGAGGCAGGAAAACTGAAAGCCTCTTGAAAGGGCTTGCTGCTGATTAACAGTAGAAGAAGGGGTGGGGGAAGGGAGAGGGAAGTTCTGAGAAGTTTTCACATCCCCCCAGACACTATGGTCTCTTTCAACTTTAAAATCCTGATACTAATGCTTTCAGAAAAACTTGGAAAGACTTGCATGAACTGATGCAAAGTGAAGTGAATAGAACCAGTATTACATTGTACGTAGTGAGAGCAATATTGTACAATGATGTAGTGTGAATGACTTGTCTACTCTGATCAATACAATAATTTAAGACAATTCCAAAGGACTCATGATGAAAAATAATATCCATCTCCTGGGAAAGAACTAATGGAGTCTGAGTGCAGATTGAAGCATACTTTTTTAAACTTTAGTTATTTTTCTTGAGTTTTTTTGGGGGAAAGGTGTTTTCTTTCACAATATGACTAATATGGAAATGTGTTTTCATAACTGCACTTGTATAACCTTATATCAAATTGCTTGTCTTCTCAATGAGGGGGGAAGGGAGAAAGGGAAAGAATTTGGAACTCAAAAAAAAAAACCTAAATGTTAAAAAAATTTAACATGTATTTGGGATATATATCCATATGTGTGTATATACATATATATAGTATAGATATAATATACATGTATTTTTTTTAATCCTGACACTAAATATCATTGGCACTCCCAGCCTCCCTCAGCTTGCTAAGTAGCAGTTCCTCCTACCCCTTTAGATGCCTGGGTTCTTCAGTCTTTGGTATCAAGAAAAATTACACCATTTTGGGAGCTGGCATGTGTTTGTTGTTGTTTTCAAACCTTCCCTGATTGACTGAAAACTGCTGGAGATGAAAATAACTTTGGGGTTGTCCAACTACTAACCAGAAAACAGATCACCAGCATATCCAAAGAGGGTAGGAAAGATGGCAAAGAGGAGGGTAGAATAAATGTAAAGTATAATTATAATCATACAATTATAATAAAAATCTAAATCATAATATTCAGTTATAAAGTGAATAATTTAAAATAATTTAGGGAGCTCACTATGTAGAATAATTCTAGTTAGATCCATTTTTAGTGCAAGGAATCCCTTTAAAATTAGGATTCTCATCCTTTGGTTATATTTAGTGACTTTGGGTTTCCATTTACAGTTTTAAGTTCCTTAGAGGAAAACCTTCCCATTCCCAAGTACACACCCTGACATATACTCACAGATACAGATATATTACCTTTAAGACTTTATATTAGCAGCTTCAGATGTCCATCTGTTCCAGCACATTATCACTAGCCAGTACGGACAGCTCTCACTTTACATAAATTCACATTCCCCAAATTCGACATTACATAAAGAATTCTGAAAGAAAGCCACATTCAAAAAGCACACTTATGTTAACTTTACTGTACTCTTTTCTGTGCTCTCTCTGTTCCTGTCCCTTGACTTGGTATTCTGGGCCTCCCCCTCCCCAAAAAAAGCCTAAGAAGAAACCTACCAAGTGAAAGCAGAAAAACGGACTCAAGGAGGGAATCAAGAGGAGATTGCCATTGGAGTGGCCACCAAATAGGGAGTTTGGCTTGAGACCTCCAGTGCTGCCATTATGTCCAGACACCAGTGTGTCTTATCTTCCCTCCATCTATTCTTCAGTGCCATGTGTCTGTCCCCACCCATGTTGCCTATCCTCTGTTATCTGTGTCAGTGTCTAGCCCCCATGTGTCTACACATACACACACACACACACACACACACTTCTCCCTTCCCCACATATCTAGACAAATTTGCATTAAGTAAAAATCACTTTATGTAGAAGTAGATAGTCCACTTACGTAGAGCAAAAATTGCCTGTATTCCTAACAATGTCTTGCATTTGTATCACGTAGCATTTCATTTAATTCTTACAACAACCCTGTGAGACAGGCTAGTATCATGCAGCAAATCTATGACAGGGTTAAAACTAAAATCCAGACTTCCTGAGAAGCAATATTTTAAGGTGGGAAGCATTCTGGACCAGGAGTCAGGAGACCTAAATTCTAGTCCCAGCTCTGACACTAACTAGCCATTTAACCTTGGACAAGACAATTCCATCTGTGAGACAAGGTTGGGTTGAACTAGATGATCTATTTCTAGGGTTCATTCCTGTTCCAAAATTCTATATTGATCGTATGACTCATAGTCCAATGTTTTTTCAGCTATGTCATGTTGTCTTAATATGGGGTTAGATCTACATAAAGTATTTTAAACATAAGTGCAATTCCTTATAGAATACCAGGTTAACAGACGAATACCTTTGCAACCTGGCCTCTTCCTACCTTTTCAGTTTTCTTACACTTTACAGTTATCTCTTCCACATCTTGACTTTCCCCACTGAGTTTTCAACATATCACAGGTTGGCATAAGAAATTAAATGGGAATTTTTGGGAAGTTTTGTGAAAACCATAGATAACATACAAAGGCCAGCAGATGACATAGAAAAAGTTTAGAAACCCAGAGGTGCATAAAATATATGTATATTATTATATAATGTCAAGATATTTTATCTTTTAATTCCATAATAATTCAGACCTTCTCTGTCATAAAGGGAGGGCTAAAAAATTTTATGTGGATTTTCTAGATCGCAGGGACACTGCATCCCTAACCACTGAGATGTGGAAGGGATAACTGTACTTCTGTATACTCTAGACACTGTCCTTGCTCCACTTCCTGACTTTGTGCCCTTTAAGACTTAACTTAAATCTTCCCTTCTACAGGAGGTTTTTACTGATGCTCCTGCAGCTGGTGCTTTACCTCTGAAATTACCTTCTGTGTATTCTGTATGTGTCTTCTATGTCTTATTCTGTGTCTTATTTGATGATCCTTTCCCCCACTGGAATGTTAGTTCCTTGGAAGCAAAGACCCTGTTTTTGCCTTTCTTTCTTCCTTTGTATCTTCAGCACTTAGCACAATGCCTGGCACCTAGTAAGTGAATGTTTAACGGGCTACATAGCATCATGCAGCACGACCTTGTCAAAATTAACCCTGAAAAGCTTAAATACCAGAATATGTGGTTTCCTCAGCAGAGAAACTCCCTATGTCATAGCAAATAGTAAATGCTTCCTAGGAAGTTGCCTAAAGTTTCCCAGATAACATCTAATGCAACTCCCTCCAAGATGAGAAAACCTATGCCCAAGGAGAGTAAGTGATTTGCCAAGGTCACAAAAGTCAGATAGCTAATCAGTATTAGAAGTGGGTCTTAAAGGAAGATCTTCCTGACTCTGAGCCCTGAGCTCTATCTACTACACTTGGCTGCCTCTTTTCTGAATTCATCCCCGGAGGCCTGCAGCTTTCTACTTGACCTTGAATCTGGTGCTTTAGCCAGACTGTTACAAGGAATATGCAATATTCTAAGTGGCATAATGAATAAAGCACTAGAATTGGGGTTAGGAAGGCACGAGTTAAAGATCCACCTGAATCTTACCAGCTATGTGATATTTGTGACCTTGGGAAAATCACTTAACAGTTTTCTCAGCTGTAAAATGGGGATGATGAAGATGATGATGATAAAAACCTCACACGGTACTTGTGAGGATAGAATGACATAATATGCATATAGTGCTTTGCAAACTTTAAAACACTATATAAATGCTCATTATTATTACATTCAAGAAAGGATTGTAAGTGCTCTGTGCCATAACGTTTTCATCTGTCAAATAAGGAAAACACTGTTTCTTTTGTCTTTTTCACTAGCACAGTATCAGGATCAAATGAGATGGCATGTGTTAGTGTCTTGAAAATTAAAAGTCCTATGCAAATGTGGAAGCAGCTAGATGGCTCTCTGGATAGAGCCCTGTGTCTGGAGTCAGGAAGACCTGAGCTCAAATATGGCCTCAAGCACTTACTTGTTGTGTGACCCTAGCTAGGCAAATCTCTTTTGCCTCAGTTTCCTCATCTGTAAAACTGGGATGATTATAGCATCTACCTCTTAGGGTTATTATGAAGGTCAAATGAGATAATAATTATAAAATGCCTAGTACATGGTTAAGTGCCTTGCACAAGGTAAGCTCTATATAAATATTGGCTATTATTAATTATTTTATATATGAGGAAGTTGAGACTTATGGAGGTTAAGCAACTTGCCCAAGGTCACATATAAAATGAGCGTCAAAGGCAGAGGTTAAACCCACATCCTCTGAATCTAAAGTCAGTTCGTTTTCTATCTCATCTTGCCTCCTATGTAAATTGGTGTGCACACAATTACTTCATCTTATGAGAGATTTCGTCATCTCGTAGTTTAATTAAACTGTCTTTTTCCTTTGCTTTTCTCTTCTCTTCTGTCTCTTAGTATGTGATTGTTCCCCTAGGGATAAATGGTAGATACAGGAACCCCTGTAGGCTCAAATGCTGCAACTTGCTTCCTCCTCGTGGGACTTAGATACATTTCCCCTGCATTATGTAGTAATAGGGAAAGTATTATTTACATACCCCAGTCAGCCTTCTGATTTCTCTTCAGTTTGATTAGATTTCTTTTCCACCTAAGCATGGGATCATATACCTAGCTACATTATATAAAAGGTAATTGCAAGATAAAGTGACTTCAGCTTGGTTCAGATTAGTGCAAATAATGAATCCCCTCAAGTGATCACATTATTCAAATTCCTTCTCCATAGTTCTACTGGGCTGGAACCAATTGCCATATTTCACATAATTATAACTTTAAATAAATGGGATCATTTTAAAGGATTCATTATTCATACTAATGGGGACCTAGCTGTAATTCTTAAACAAACAGCATACATTATATCAAGTTATATGTTGTCCCTTCATTTAAAAATACAAGCAAAGATGGGATCGCACAGCTTGATTTTCTCCTCCACACCCTCCTAGATTTGGGACTTTTTTGGACAATTTTCAAAAGCCAAACTACCTCCCATAGGACAAACATTTGTCACCACTGGGGAGATTTCATAGAATGTGGCGCAGGCTCTGAAGGTCATACCTGAAGAGGCATTCATCAAATGTAGTGTCCAAAAAACAATCGTCCTTAGGAATAAATGTACAGCCTAGCTGATATTGAAGAATACAACACTCATTTAAAGTAAAAATTCTGGCTTTTTGTTTTGTTTTGAAAAACAAGTCACATTCCTTTATCGTAATTCTCTGAATTATTCTTGACTCACAAATTATGATGTTTAGAGGGTTGCGGATTTATAGCTAAGAGGTACTTTAAGGGTCATTTAATTCAACACCTTCATTTTGCACATGAGGAGATAAAGGTCTGAGGAGAGTTCAGTGACTTAATTCAATCAAGGTCATAGATCTATAATTGTCTATGGAAGGATTTGAACCCAGGTCTTAAGAGACTCCAAGTTCAGTGCCCTAATCACTATTGCCTTTCAAAGCCTTTTCTTCATCATATGGATCTTAATCATCACTCACCACCATTGTCTCCATCGAGTTTATTATCACCATAAAGGTTATCATCATCTTTTTCATTATTTAGTATCAAAGTACTGATTGATTACATGCCCCACACTACACTGTGGCCAATGGGAGTTATAAATTATGAAAGGTACTGCTTTATCAAAGCTTATTTACATTCATAGTATCAGATCTGGTTCATCCTTCCTGTATTACAACAGTGACTGTCTTCCTCTTAGGACCATGATCCCCTCCCTAACCCACATTGCCTCTCTAGCCCCTTTCAGAAAGCTAATCACTAGACTCAGAAACTCCACTATAAAATAGCTATTTGATTACCCATAGTTCCTATCTTCCACAAATATCTCAAAACATATGAAAGTCCAAAATATGGGGAAAGTAAGAAGGGAAGGAAAAGCAATCAGATAACTGTCAACATATGTGACTAGGCAGCTTAGTAGTTAAGGTTAAACTCAGAATCAGGGTATTCTGAGTTTAAATCCAGCCTCAAACAATTGCTAGCTATGTGACCCAGCACCAATTTCTTCATCTGTAAAATGGGAATAATAAATAGTATTTATCTCATAGGGTTGTTGTGAAGATCAAATCAAATAAGATAGCAAGTGGAAAATACTTTGCATTATCAATCATATAATTGGTTTCTTTTGTGATCCTATGTATTTTCTGTTATACATTGAAAAACATTACTGTGGGAAAGGGATCATAGGCTTCACCAGACTGCCAAAAGATTCCATGACATAAAAAGGGTAACAAGCCCCTACATTATAGGAGTGCTTTACTAGAAGACCCCATCATTCGTCATGGCTGAGCTTCCCAGGATATAACATGGGGTATCAGCTGTTGTCTCCTAAGCTCTGAAAATATTTCAAGTTTGTAGAAACAGAGCTAGGCAGAGGATCCATAATAAAACATGGCACCTGCCTCTTGGCAGAAAAATGCTAGATTCCAGGTGCAGAGTCTTTTTTTTTTCTTTTCTTGGTCACTACCGGGAATTTATTTTGCTTGACTGTTTATATTTATTAGAAAGGTTTTGTTTTTCATTTCTTCTCCCAGCTGAGGAACATGGATTTTATTCATTTAGTTTTTTTTTTTTTTAAGTAAAGAAACATAGCTAGAAATGAGGCTAGGCTTGGTCACTCTCCAAGAACCCTTTTCTGTCTGGGCCACTTAGGGGAAGGAACCTAAATGTGACTTAGAACATTGCACAATTGCATTTGCCTTTTTAAAAAATAGGGTTTCATAAAGATTGGCCTCTGCTTAGGAAATAGAAAAGGCAACCAAAATGACATATCTATTTACAGCCTGTGTTCATAAAATAGGACCTCAGATCACTAATGCTTCCCCCAAACCCCAGGGAAGCCAGGCTTTGTCGATTTCCACCAACAGCTGGTTGGCAGCAATCAATAACGTATACCTCGCCTTTCATAAAGCAAAAAGGTACATCAATAAAGCAAGTTGTATGAAAAGTCCGACCCCTTTGGAAGCAGAGAGGGGACCTCAGGTATCTCTGAATGAATAATTCAGAAAGCAAAATTCCCTCCCTCTGCTTTGATGATGCCAAAATGAATCAGTGGTTAAGTAAGTGAAATAAGAAACCCAAGGCATTTTGGCACTCATGAACCACCCTCTAGTAATTATAGTAGTTATTATTTGTATAATGATTGTCCCCATCCTTCAGGGCTAGCTCAAGTCTTGGCCCCTCGTTGAAGTCTTCCTGCCCTCTTTAGTTCATAGAAACCTCTCCCTCTAAACTCTTTAACACTGACGGAAATGATCGATGGCTTACTAGACATTTTACTGTTTGTGACATCTTTTGTTCTCTTGTTTTATACAGTTCACTTAACTTTTCATTTGTATACTTTTGTTTCATCTCCTGTATTTAGATGATAAGCTCTGATTCATGCCTTCTCACAGCACAGGGTTGAGCACACAGTGGATACTAAACAAATTTTTGTTTAATTGAATAAAATAGCACTGTAGGCAATTAATTTCTCAATGCCCAGGACAACTTTCCAAATCTTTTAAGTTGCTGATCTGCAGTGGAAGAAAGTTTTTTCACTGGGAAGCCAGTCCTATTAATCCTGAGAGAGCTACGTGAGTGGTGGTTGTATTTGTAGTAAAGAAGATCTAAATTCAGATCCAGGCTCAGACACTTGCTAGATGTGTGGCCCTAGACAAGCCACTTGACTACTTTCAATCTCAGTTTTCTGATCTGTAAAATGGGGATAATAACAGCCCATACATCACAAGGTTGTTTTGATGGACTCCAGCCAGGTTGGTCAAATAACTCAGTCATAGCTCAAATAAGATAACTTTTTGTAAAGTGCATTGTTATATTTAAATGTTATATAAATGCTAGCTATTAGATAATCCAGGTTCAGTGGGCATTACAGAGATGTGAGCTGGGAAGCATTCAGTTCATGTCTTATCTCAGAATATTCCTTCTTGGTCACAGTGACTAAAGGCCAGGAATTCTAGCCCATGATGTGCCACTAAATAGTTTTTGTTTGTTTTTTATTTTTACATTAGGCTTTTTAAATTTCTGGGTCTCAATTTTCTCACTTGCAAAATGAGGGAATTGGGAGTAGGTTCCATCCAACCTTAATAGTCTCAGATTCTGATTCTAAGAAAGATTGTATGGGTTTTAGGCAGCTCTTTTCTATAACAAAAAAAAAAAAGCATCTCTAAACTCTGATGCTGTTTGGTGATACAGGACTACTATCTTCCTATAAGCAGGACAGTAAGTGATCACTATTGCATAACCATTGTGCACACACTCCCAAGTCCTTAGCTAGAAACTAGAAAACTTAACTAGAAGCATCCAAGATTACAAGAAGTTTTTTTAAAAGAGATTTGTTCCTTGAAGCAATAAGGGATGAACTTTTGGCATCTGCTAGGCATTTTTCTAAACTAGAATCAGAAAAATATAAGTATTTTTAAAGAAGAGAACTTGGAAAGAAACTTAGCCTGTGGGTCTCCAGCATTTCCAAGGGGAGGGGGTACTGTGGCCATCTAGCTGCCTGAATACCTTGCATGTGTCATTATTATTCTCAATTCGACTTTCTTCACCTAGAATTCTCTTCCCTTGTTGATTTCTGGAAGTCACCAGACAAGTCACCACCTTCTGGGCCTCATTTTCCTCATCTGTAAGATGAAGAGGTCGGACTAAATGGTGTCTGACATCCCTCATCTTAGGCCTGTTCCAGGCTACCCAACTTTCAGAGCTCAGTTCTAGCTCTGTCTCCTTTATGAAGCCATCCTTGACCACCCTCCTAGCATTTATGTTCTATACCAGTCATTTGGCACTGAATTACATATTTTCTTTTGTTATGCATTTCACATGTTAATCTGGTTTCTCCACCTAGACTGCAGAGACCTTGTCTTTTCCATCTCTTCACATCTCCCCCCACCCTCCAAGGCACCTTACATAGAGATACAAACTGAGTAACCAACTCCTATCCAGTGGTTTGAAGAAATGGATAGCATGGTAGAGCTGAAATCAAGAGAGTCTGGGTTGGAATCCGAATTCTGATAAGTACTTGCTGTATGACCATGAACAAATCACTTAGCCTTTCTGAGGTTCAGTTTCGTCATCTGTAACAATGGGGATACAGGGGAAGCTAGGTGACACAGTGGATAGAGTGCTGACCCTGGAGTCAGAAAGACCAGAGTTCAAATCCAGCCTCAGATACTTACTAGCTACATGACCCTGGGCAAGTCACCTAACCCCAATTGCCTCAAAAACAAAAATTGGAATATAAGGCAAGAGAGAGCTGTCCTTCAAGCTGGCAAGATCCAAAATCTGTGTTCAAGTTGCACTGAAACCCATATTGCCATTGTGACCCTAGGCAAGTCATTTAACGGTTTAGAGCTCCAGGCACCACTCTTGGGACTATAAATTGTCAAGAAGTCACTAATTTGCATTGATAGAGGGAGTTTCCTCACTATACCAATAAAAAACTCAGTTCTTCTCTGTATCCCTACCTACTACCTCACAGGATTATGAAATAAAATAAAACAATTGATGTAAAATGCTTCAGAAATTTTAAATGCCAGCTCTTAGTAATATTCGTGGATGTTATATTGAAGGCCTGTATTCCTAGATTACCTCCTTTGGAGGTAACAGTGATAAATTTTTCCTATAAGGAAGATTCATCTTCCAAGTGCTCTGTGGATACTAATGATTGTTTCTGGTTAATTCGTGACAGTACCAATAGACAACATATTGTATATCTAGAGAAGAAATAATGTCGGTCTTTATTCAAATCAATTCAACATGGCTGCCTCTGCTCTGATCAGAGGTTGGAGAGAAGATCAGAGATGGAGAAGATGGGAGCCCTGCCCTCAAAGTGCTTATAGTTTTATTGGAGGCAGTTAAGACTAAGAACACATAAAACAGCAGTTTGCAATGAAAAACAGAATGGAAACTAATGCTAGATAGAGCCTGTGCAGACTGTAGAGTTAGAGGAATTCAGACAAGGGGGAAATTCTTCATGTAAGCTGGAATAGTCAGGAAGGGCTTCATAAAACAGAGGAAATTTGAGCTAGGCCTTGAAATATGAGTGATAATAATGGTCCACATTTATATATTCCCCACTGCAGCCCTTTTAGGAGGGAACTGAGGCTCTAAGAATAAATTGCTTTGTCTAGGTCACATAGCTCCTGCATATTAAGCCTTCAGAGGGCAGTGAAGTTTTTTTCAATTGTACCAGGGTGACTCTCAAGTTGTGTTTGAATGATAGGAGAAGGAGGAAGGCAGGAAAAATAATAACATGAACAAATGTAACCGGAGCACCCTGGGCAAGTCATCTAATTTCTGTCTCAGTTTTCTCATCTGTGAAATGGGGGATGATAATAAAGGACCTACCTCCCAGGGTTGTTGTGAAAATAAAATGAAATTTTTTAAAATTTTTTTTCTTTTTGCTTTTTGTAGAAGGGAAGGTAGGGCAATTGGGGTTAAGTGACTTGCCCAAGGTCACACAGCTATTTTTGTGTTAAGTGTCTGATGACGGATTTGAACTCAAGTCCTCCTGACTCCAGGGCCAGTGCTAAAATAAGGTATTTGAAAGCTCTTAGGAGGAGCCAAGATGGTGGCATAGAAGCAGGAAAACTCCCTGCATGCCCCTCCATAACCACCTCAAATACCAATTAAAAATAACTCTAAACAACCTTTAGGGCTACAGAACCCACAAAGTGACAGAGAGAAACAAACCTCCTGCTGAGGACAGCCCCACAGGGCAGAAGGAAGGCTCCATCGCAGCACACTGGGAGCAGAGCCCAGCCCAGTATGAACTCATGGTTTTAGCCTCAGGGAAGCATGACCAGTCACGGCTAGAGGGACTTCGGAAGAGTGGATTACCAGCAGCTGTGGTGGTTTCCAGAATTATCAACCCATAAATGCCAAAGACAAAGTAAGAGGTCAGTGGACTTTGGGAACAGTGGGTCCAGGAGTGCAGGCTGGCCTCTGCCCCACAGAGGAAAAGCGGCTGAGGCACTGTGGCTATGCAGCCTCCACCATGTGGCTGCTTCAGAGCTCCTGGTCTGTACGTTGTAGGTGGACCAAGCAACCATTTTGAGGGTTAATTGCACTTGTTTTAACCTACTTGGATATGGATTGCAGTCTAGGGTGGAGGTCCTGGGGTGGGTGACCAGAGTGCAAGAGCCAGTGGAGTCTTCAGAGAGGGCAGCCAACTAATAGCTCTGGCAGCTGTGAAAACTCCAGTGATATGGGACAAAGCTCTCCTCTCTGGAAGCAGAATTCTACTGTAGCAAAAAGCTCAAAAGTCAAGTAATTGAGTGGCAACATGAGCAAACAAAGGAAGCAAAGCAAGCACAGCAATCCAACTTTGGATTCCTTTTTGGGGGGCAAAATGGATCAAAGCATGGAACAGGAGGAAGAAAACAAAGTCAGAACTCCTGCACCAAAAGCTTCCAAGAAAAATATGAACTGCTTACAGGCCATAGAGGAGCTTAAGAAAGATTTTGAAAATCAAATAAGAGAAGTGGAAGAAAAATTGGGAAGAGAAATTAGAATGATGCAAGAAAATCATGAAAAAAGAGTCAATAACCTGACTGAAGAAAATAACACCTTGAAAAATAGACTAACTCAAATGACAAAAGAGACCCAAAAAGGCAATGAGGAGAAGAATGCCTTAAAAAGCCAAATTTGCCAGATGGAAAAAGAATCTCAAAAGCTCACTGAAGAGAATCATTCCTTCAGAATTATATTGGAGCAAATGGAAGCTAGTGACTTTATGAGAAATCAAGATACTATTAAACAGATCCAAACAAATGAAAAAAATAGAAAATTATTGGACTACCTAAAAGCCATGATCAAAAAAAGAACCTAGAAATTATCCTTCAAGAAATTCTCAAGGAAAATTGCCCTGATGTTTTAGAACCAGAGGACAAAATAGAGGTTGAAAGAATCCATCAATCACCTACTGAAAAAGATCCCCCCAAAAACCTCCTAGGAATCTTATAGCCAGGATCTGGAATCCCCAGATCAAGGAGAAAATATTACAAGCATCTAAGAAGAAACAATTTGAATATTGTGGAAACACAATCAGGATAACACAGGATCTGGCAGCTTCTACACTGAGGGATCGAAGGGCTTGGAATATGGTATTCTGGAGGTCAAGGGAGCTGGGATTAAAACCAAGAATCACCTACCCAGCAAAACTGAGTATCATGTTTCAAGGAAAATATGGTTATTTAATGAAATAGAGAACTTTCAAGCATTCTTTTGTTTTTTTTACTTTCAAGCATTCTTGAAGAAAAAACCAGAGTTGAATAGAAAATTTGACATTCAGATACAAGAAGCAAGAGAAGCATGAGAGGGTAAACAGGGAAAAGAAATCATAAGGAACTTATCAGAGTTGAACTATTTACATTCCTGCATGGAAAAATGATAATTTACTATGAAACTTTTCTCAGAATGAGAATAGTTGAAGGGAATATAAATGTATGTGTGTACATATATATGTATGTATACATATATAAGTGTATATATGTATATAGGAGGGTATATGGGCATATGAATATCTACCTATGTGAGTGTGTGTATATATGTGTACAGGTACATATAGACAGAAGGCACAGGACCAATTGAATAGGAAGGGATGACACTTAAAAGGTGAAATTGAGAAGTGAGAGAGGAATATAATGAGAGGAGATGGGGAGAGACAGAATGGGGTAAATTATGTCATAGAAAAGAGGCACAGGAAACAATGGAGGAGAAGAACAGGAAGACAAAAGGCAATGAGTCAACCTTACTCTCACTGAATTTGGCTTAGGGAGGGAATTATATACACACTAAAAAGGGTATCTCACCCTACAGAGAGTAGGGGGAAAAGGGATGAGAGGGGGGATGATGGAAGGGAGGGCAGGTTGGAGGGAGGGAAGTTGGAAGCACATGCTTTTGAAAAGGGTCAAAGTAGAGAATAGAACAAGTCAGGGGCAGGATAGGATGGAGGGAAATATAGTCAGTCTTTCACAATATATCCACTATGGAAAGGTTTTGTGTAGCTACACATGTACAACCTATATTGAATTGCTTATCTTCCCAGTAAGGGTGGGTGACGAGGGAGGAAGGGAAAGAATATGGAAGTTTTAAAAATAAAATGTTTAAAATATATATATATATATACACGTATATATATATACATATATATATTTTAAAATCAAATGTTTAAAAAATATATATATATATATTTACATGCAACTGGGAAATAAGATATACCTGCTCTGGGGTATAGAGATCCATCTTGCCTTAGTGGAATGTCAGAGGGGGTATGGGGGAGGATATAGGAGAGAGCAGATTGGGGGAGGGGGTATACCGTGGGATCGCTGTTTTGGGGTGGTGGGTAGGGGGAAGACAGGGAGAAAATTTGTAGCTCAAAGTCTTGTGGAAATGAATGATGTAAACTAAAAACAAACATAAAATTTAATTTAAAAAAAAAGCACTTAGCATAGTGCCTGGCACATAGTAGGTACTATGTAAATACTAGCTAAGTTTTTGTTGTTATTATGATTATTTTTAAGGTTCTTTCCAGCTCTAAATCTATGACCTTTTTTGATCTTGCCTCCCATGCTTGGCAGGTTACCGAACCTCTTTTAGGCTCAGTTTTCCCGTCTGTAAAATGGGAATACTTGTAGTACCTATTTCACAGGGTTGCTGTTATACTCAAATAAGATAATGTGTATAAAACAATATGCACATTCAAGTTACTGTTATTTCTGAAAGCTTTGGCATCATCTATACATCAACAATATGTGTTGATTACTAAGGAGTTGTGTGTCTTTCTCCTTAAAGGAAGATTTCATCTGAAGTTTGAGATACTCTGTGTATTGTTACTTGGAAATTATCAAGCTTCCTTTTTCTGAGAAATATTCTAGAATAGAGTCAGGTCACTCATGCAGAATGGCCTTCCCTTGCCCGTTAGCCAAAATTTATGACTTTCAAGTTGGTTGTTTTTATTGTCAAGGAAATTTCCTGCTTTTTGGTGCTAGAAGTTGTTATGCTGGGAAGGGTAGCCCTCTTGGTGCAATTCATACCGATCTGTTGTCAAGTTTATCTCAGAAAATCCCAACTGATGGTTTGACTGTTAATTTCTGTGGGTCTACTTCAATCTGGAGTAGAATTTCAACAACCTCTGCAAAGTAGCTTTGACTTCTTTAGCCATGTCTTTGGCAGGAACACTGTGTTGTCTCTTAAGCAGAAACTTGTTACATTAATACATAGGAGAACCTCAGAATGCTGAGCATCTTACTTATACTTAAAAAAAAAATTCAAGGATTCATACATTGTCTGGTCTCAGATATGTCTATGAACCTGGCAAAAACGTGTCTTTGAAACACCAGGACTCCTCCATCCCACTACTCTGTGGTGTCCCTTCTTTAACCTTTCATGTACTCAGTGCCCTTTATAGTATGTAGAGTGCTGGCCTTGAAATCCACAAGACCTAAATTCAAATTCTACCTATCTGTGTGACCCTGGACAATTCAATTAACCTCTCTTGGCCTCAGATTCCTCATCTGTAAAATGAACAGATTGGATGTAATGACCTATAAAGTTTCTTTTGCTTGAAATCTATAATCCTATGATCCTCCTTTTTTCTTTTTTTATATTTATTTTTAATTTATGAAGTAAAACAAGCCTTTCCATAACACAGTAGAATAAAAGGATGATTGTACTTGAAACTGCAAATCTGTTATATACAAATTGCTGTTCCTTTTAAATATATAATAAAGTTATAATGTAAATTTCTTTTTTTTCCATCCCTCTTTCAAAACTTGCTCCCAGATGGTCACAGTCCTTTACTAAGTCTTTACCCTCTTCTGGAAGGATTCGAATTTTCCTCTTTATCTCTAACCACAAAATAGAAAAACGGAGAAATAGAGTTTTAGAATGATAATTCAAGAGATCTTATAGGTCACTTAGTTCAGTTTCCTCATTTTATAGATAAGGCCACTGAAGGCCAGAAAGGGGAATTGATTTGCCCAGGGTCCCATGGTGATAGAGCCAAATCCTCTGATTCCAAATCCTGCACATTTTTCCACTGTATCTCCCTAACTCTTTGTCTGTGGTCAAAGAATTCTAGGTATTAATGAACAGGGGTGGCTTCCCCACCACATCCTGGGGACTACCCAGTCCACCTAAATGTTAAAGGTCAATCCTGCCTACCTGGAGGTCTTCAAAATGTGGGTAAGCCCTAACCAAGTATCAAGAAAGATTAATTTGAATTAGTTACAAAGATATAGTGAAAAGAATTCATCTCATGTCCAACTGCCATCTAGCTGCTGTCGAACTAAGGCCCATTAACTGGAGAGTGGTTTTGATTTTGTCTGAGTGCAAAGAGATGTCTGCATGCTCACAAAAAAAAGAGACGACAGGTCCTTGGAAGGCAACTGCCTCCTTGAGCCTCTGACAGACACTTGCAGTCTGGAGCCTGAAAGGAAACCTTAGGTTTCCTGTGAAAACATGCCTGTTAAACTGAGGGATCTAACTCTCAATTCTTCCACATAAGTTTTGAAATGGAGACAGCAGATCCCTTACAAAAGTTGGCAGAATGTCTTCTCCATGCCAGGCTGGGGATGGGAAGATTAGGGTAAGGCACAAAGAACAGCCTGTTGGGTTCCTGAGGCTACTAACATTATTAATGATTTGTAAGTTCATAATGGCCTGGGAAGGATGACCTTCTTTCCACATTTACCCACATTAGTTAAGGAAGTGTAGCTCGTGTGACTTTAGAATCAGATGATAAAAAACCAGCTTTGCCACTTACTACTTTGGTCACACATTTATACTCTCTGTGCCTCAGTTTCCACATCCCTGAAAAGTCATTAAACTTGATGGCCTCTATCTAAGGGTGCTTCCACCTCTAAATCAGTGATCCTATGAATTCCATCTAGAACCCTGCCTTGTCCTTCAGGCATGATATTAGGTGTCTATAGACAACCAAATCCTAGTTTCATAGAATATTAAAGCTGGTGGGACCTTTAGAGATCATTCAGTCCAAACCCCTCATTTTAAATGGAGGTACTGAGACCCAAAGAGCTGAGTGATATTGCTTTAAGTCACAAGAGCTAGTGAGTGGAATTGGAAGATTCTAATCTAATCTAATTCAATCTATTCTAATCTTCTGATTGTAGATTCATTACTCTACCATGTCTAGGAGAAGCCTCTATAGACAATCCAGTCCCAAAGGTCAGTGCTAATAAGAAAGGGATAAGAGATAGAATCCTCATAGTACTTTAGTGTTAGAGTCTTGCCTATGTCAGACAATCAATAAACATTTATTAAATACCTGCTACCTGCCTGATGCTGTGCTTAGCTATATGGTATGATTTATGAACCTGGCCTGGATATTTCCCTCAACAACAACAAAATCTTTTCCCAAAATTCAAGGTAATACCTGAAATTCTACACTGGTTCTTTTCTCTCCTTTTATGTTAAAGCTTTAGTTAATATTAAAATGCAGATTTTTGCAGAGGGATGTCATAGAATCATATATTTAGAGCTTGAAAGGTTCTTAAAGGCCATTAAGTCCAAGACATCACCTCTGTCCCCCTCCCCATGCAACCTTGACAGTACAGGGAATGTTTTGCCTTTATCCTCAAGGCCTATCACAGTCTTTTGGTTTTGTTTTGTTTTGTTTTTGTTCAGACCTCTGATTTCACTAGTTCCAGAAACTCCCTGTGAGGAAATACTACACTCTCCAGGCCAAGTCCTACTTGGTCATTCTTTGGATCCTAATTGGCTCAGAATAAATGTAAATAACAGTTGTTTCTGTTTTGGCAAGAAATCCTAAGGGTCTTCAGTTTCTTTATTTTTTAAAGAGACTATTGTTTGCCTCATTTCTTATTAAGCCTTAATCACTGAATGAGTGTTGCCTAAATCAAATTGAGACCTGTTAAAGACCTTAACTTGAAAAGGCCAAGTTCCCCACTTCTTCCTGGGCTTTCTCCCATTATCCTGATATGTATCTGGCCTTTGGACCCAGATGGCTCCAGAGGAGAAAGTGAGGCTGGTGACCTTACATAGCCCTCCCTCACTTAAATCCAATTCACTGCATTTAATGGCTTCACCTCCCTGACATCATGGTCCTCTTTGAGAATGAAAGACAAATAGCAGCAACTCTTCAAGAACTTGTTTTGGTTTTGCTTTTTTTTTGGGGGGGGGGGGTAAGAGAACTAAGATGTTAGCTGACTTGCCAGGTTGGGAGGGGTGAAAGGAGACTGAAGGCCAAAAGATTGATTTCATCAACTTCACAGTTTTCCTGGCTATTGGTTCTGCCTGTATGTAATGGGAATGCAAATTTAAAGATCTTCCCTGCCCCTAGGCTAAAGTGCACCTGAAGCCTGGGGTGGAAGGCTTGTTTTTCAGTAGATACTTTTTGATTGGCCAGTGGCTCCAAGAGGTTGTTACATTCTCTGAGCCAGGAGAAGGCTATATAAGCCCTGATGTGAGGCTTTGTTTTGGGGGCTCACTTTGAGAAGTGTTCTGTGATTTGATCTGGATTCTGGGAAGCCCTTGTCCAGAGGCCCCCCCCCCCTTTGAAAAACCCAGATGTTGAAACCCAGATGTTGATTGGGTATGGATGTAATGGTTGTACAGTTTGGAAATCTGTCTACTTGATCTGTTTCTGTCTTGATAATTCTGCCTGTATGCTTTGAAGTTCGGAGTGCTGACCTTTTTCCCCTGAACAAAGTAAACGATATATGTCTGACTGATTAAAGTAAGCTTGTTAACCCATTTTGAGTTGCTTTCCTTTATCAAAGCAGATCCAAGAACCTGTGGTGGGCAGCCACCCTGAGGACGCTTGGGGTGCTTGCTGCTACACTGTAGAACCCGTTTTCTGTTGTCGCTGGCTATAGTATGAATGAATCTGATAAATAGATTAATATAATTGGACAAAACAATAGTATTAGCCTTTGGAAGCTCTGATAACTTAATGTAAAGAGAGAGGGTATAAGTGGTGTGTATCCAGATGTACAAAGACAAACCATGCTGAGTCCAAGGTGAGGCCATCTATCATTGATTTTTGCTTTATATGTGAGTAACTACACCCATTAAGATTCTATTGCTAGGGGGGCTAGGTGGCGCAGTGAATAGAGCACTGGCCCTGGAGTCAGGAGGACCCAAGTTCAAATCTGGCCTCAGACACTTAACACAAAAACTAGCCGTGTGACCTTGGGCAAGTCACTTAACCCCAATTTCCCTCAAAAAAAAAAAGATTCTATTGCTGAACATTTGCATTTGCCATATCATCCTTCTCCATCCCCCTGACCTCCTTTCCCCACCCCACCCCCCTGCTCCACTTGCTTTATCACCACGGTACCGTGAATCGAGAGCTGAGTTCTAAGTCAGGACCTAGTTGCCAATTCCATCCCTGACACTACATGTGTGACCTTGGGCAAGTCACTTCTTAGATCTCAGTTTCCTTATCTGTAAAATAAAAGGATTAGACTAAATGGCCTCTGGGGTCCCTTGTAGCTTTGAAGCTATAACCCAGTGAACCCTTCCTATACTCTTAACCTCCTTTCCTTGCCTTCCCCTACCCCTACCCCACCTTCTTTCTGTGACACAGAGTGGAACAAGTTAGATTGGGAATCAAGAACTAGGTTCCAATCCCAGATCTACCAGTTACTGTATGATATTGAGTAAATCACTTCAATTCCTTGGTTTCTTCATCTGTAAGAAGAAGTGATTAGATTAGATGTTTTTAAGGTTTTATATATTTTGTATTTATTGTAAAAGCTAGCAGGGTTCTTAGACATAATCTAGTCTGATCTCTCTATTTTACAACTGAGAAAGAGAAAGAGCCAGAATCTGAAACCATGCCTTGAAACCCTAAGTCCAGGGCTCTCTCCCACTTAAATACCCAGCAGGAAAATTGTCTGGCACCCCTGCCAGAGAAGTCAAATGTTCTCCTTCTGGTCAGATTGTTCACATCTCAGTCTCAGCATTCTGAAGTTCTGAAGGGAGTTCCAGGATGGGGGGAAGAGAGGAAATCAACTAACATTTTGCCTTAGAAAAACAGGCTGAATTCTTGAAGTTTTGCAGCTGTTATAAGAGCTTAAGGGCTTTCTTTATTCGCTTCTGTTGTTAAGCATTTACCATTTAGAAGTCCCTTCAGGAGTAAGAGAGATGATTTATGTTTCACATTTAAAACTAAAGACGTGTTTCCAACTTTTTTTTTTAGCTCTAGATTAATTTTAATGACTGCAGGAGGACTTAGAATGAAAGCAGTTGACTTTTACCTCCCTCTGGTTTCTCAGTAGTTGTTTAGCTGATATATAGTTGCACTAATTGAGTAGTTAAGCAGAGTTGTGTCTTATTTTTGACAAAAATGGGAGGATAAGAGAGACTCTGGAAACAGACTGCAGAGAAGAAGCATGGTCTATTGGAAGAACCAGGGACTGAGAATCAGAAGACCTGGAAATCTAGTCAGTGCATCAAAAATCTTAGAGAAGACACAGCGAATAGGAGGAAAGGATGGTCAGCTGTATCAAATCAGAGAGATTAAGAATTAGTGATATAGGGGGCAGCTAGGTGATGCAGTAAATAGAGCACTGGCCCTGGAGTCAGGAGGACCTGAGTTCAAATCAGACCTCAGACACAACACTTACTAGTCGTGGGACCTTGGGCAAGTCACTTAATCCCAATTGCCCTGCCTTCTGAAAGAAAGAAAGAGAGAAAGAAAGAAAGGAAGGATTGGTGATATAGGACTGTATGTGGAGAGAGCTTGGGGCAGGCTGGATGTAGAAAGAGAGGCGTACAGATAAGGATATGTGAAGAAGTGAGTTGTCTTCATAGAGATGGAACCCATAGAAGCTGATAAGATTACAAAGACGAGGAGAGGAGAGAACTACCAAAGGAGACTGAGAAGGAATGGTCGGATAGGTAGGAGGAGAACTAGGAGAGAGCAATGTCATGAAGAGACAGAGAGGAAAAGGGTGGCCAACAATGCCCCTCAACTACTCAAAAGTCTGGGAAGAGCAGGGATTGAGGAAAAAAAAAAACATTAAATTTGGCAATTAAGAGATCACTGGTAGCTTTAGAGAAAGCTGTGAGTTACAAGTTAAGAAACTAAATCACAAAAAGGTTGAAAATTGAATGAGAGGAGAGGAAGTGGAAGAAACAGATACAGACAACTTTTTCTAGGAATTCATCTGTGAAGAGCCCATAAGATAGTTTGGCACCTTTTATTTGCCCCTCCCCACCAGCAATGTTTCTTTTCTTTTTTCCTTTTTTTTTTTGTAACTGTATTTTTCCCCCAATTAACTAGCTTTTATTTTTTTTTAAAAAGCGATTGGAGTTAAGTAACTTGCTCAAGGTTACACAGCCAGTTATTTTGTGTGGGTGCTAAGTATCTGAGGCCGGAACTGATCTCAGGTCTCCTGACTCTGGGGACGGCGCTGTTACTCACTGTGCCACCTGGCCGCCCCAACTAGCTTTTATTTTCTCTCCCACTCAGGAAGAGAAACTCTATTCCATCAAAACATGAAGCACCTTCAATTGTCTTTAATGAATCTTATGTTATTTGATATTAGGTATTAAATGTAATAATTTTAGAGGATTTTACTAGAAGAATTTCGCCAAGGATTCATCACTGTCAAAAGTTTGGGAACCCTCAGCTTACAAGATAAAAACCAGACTCCTTGGCTTGGCATTCACAACCTTTCACAATGAAGCCTAACTAGGGTGGTTTGTTGGGATCCCTCCTTTGACTCTATCACACTACACTATATTGTATTATACTTTTTTAAATTACATACTGTATTTAGCTTAGTAGAATGTAAGCTTCTAGAGGCAAGGGTCTATATTGTCTCCTGTGTCTCCAGCCTTATTTCTCATCTATACAAATCCTGTATTTCATTCTCATTGTATACTAATCAGACCTTGAACTTTCATATTCCAACGCTTCTACCTGCTTGCTCATGTTGTTCTTGCCTGGAATACAAATACTCCTTACTACTTAGTGGCACAGTGGATAGAGTGCAGGGCTTGAAATCAGGAAGACTTCAGTACAAATCCTGCCTCAGATACTAGTCATGTGACTATGGGCAAGTCACAACTTCTGTTTGCCTCATCTGTAAAATGGAAGTGATAATAGCACCTACCTCTCAGGGTTGTTGTGAGGATCAAATAGGATAACAATTGTAAAATAAGTACTATATAAATGTTAGTTGTTGTTTTTGTTATTGTTACATTTCTTAGCCTAACCAAATTGACTTAGCAATTAATCATGTTCATTCTTAGTGGCTAAGAATTGGAAATTGAGGGGATACCCATCAACTGGGGAATAGCTGAACAAGCTGTGGTATATGATTGTAATGGAATATTATTGTGCTATAAGAAATGATGAGCAGGATGATTTCAGAACAATTTGGAAAATTTTTCATGAACTGATAAAAAGTGAGGTGAGCAGAACCAGGAGAATATTACACACGATAACAGCAATAGTATAAGATGATCAACTGTGAATGATTTAGCTATTCTCAGCGATATAATGATCTAAGGCAATCCCATAAAATTTATGATGGAAAATACTATCCACCTCCAGAGAAAGAACTGATGGAGTCTGAATACAGAATGAAACATACTATTTTTCACTTTCTTTTTCTTTCTGTTCAAATGTTCTTCCACAAAATGACTAATATGGAAATATGTTTTACATGATTGCACATGTGTAACCTATATCAGATTGCTTACCATCTCAAGGAGAGGGAAGGGAGGAAAGGAGAGGAGGAAAGGAAGGAAAGGGAGAGAATTTAGAACTCAATTTAAAAAAAAAAATGTTAGAAATTATTTTTACATGTATTTAAGGGGTAAATAAAATAATTTTTAAAAATTAATTGATAACCTAATTGAGTGTGGAAATCTATCTTACTCTACAGGAAAGTAGGGGGGAAGGGGATAAGAGGGGGGAATGTTAGAAGGGAGGGCAGTTTGGGGGAGAGAGTAATCAGAAGCAAACACTTTTGAGGAGGAACAGGATCAAAGGAGAGAATTAGAATAAATGGGGGTGCAGGATAGGATGGAGGAAAATATAGTTAGTCTTTCACAACATAACTATTATGGAAGGGTTTTGCATGACTACATATGTATAACCTATATCAAATTGCTTGCCTTCTCAATGAGAGTAGGTGGGAAGGGAGGGAGAGAATTTGGAACTCAAAGTTTTAAAAACAAATGCTAAAAATTGTTTTACATGCAAGTGGGAAATAAGATATAAAGGCAATAGGATATAGAAATCTATCTTGACCTATAGAAAAATAGAAGGGAAGGAATAAGAGAAAGGGAGGTGGGGTGATAGAAGGGAGGGCATATTGAGGTAAGGGGTAATCAGAATGCACACAGTCTTGGGGTGGGGGAGGGGAGAGATGGGGAGAAAATTTGGAACTCAAAATCTTGTGGAAGTGAATGTTGAAAACTGAAAATAAATTAATAAAAAGATTAAAAAAGAAAAAATGATTAAAAATATACACTCCTATGATATCTCATGACTTTAACTGTTATTTAAATGTATTGTTGTTACTATATAATGTTTGCTTCTTTTTTTTTTTGTCTCCCCTACTCCATGGTATTGCTACCATGGATAACTCTGCTTTGTATTGTGCATAATGCCTTTCTATATATAGAGAAGACTCTCATCAAATACTTGTTTTGAAACTTAATTCAGTGGCACAATGTGGGATATAATAACTTGAAGGGGGGGAGAGATATTAAGATGAAGTGATAAAAGAAATCTGTCCCCAGGCACTCACGTGCACACACGTGCACGCACATGCGCGCGCGCACACACACACACACACACACACACACAGCATTATTAGCTGTGTGACCATGGGCAGGAAGGTCACTTAAATTCACTTAACCTCGGTTTCCTTATATATAAAAAAATTATAACTCTAAGACCTACCTCACAGATTTCAGCAGAGGCTGAAATGAGCTAATGTATATGAAGCATTTGCAAACCTGAAGTGCTATAAATAAGCATTTGTTAAGTACTTATATGTGTTAGGCACTGTTTTAAATGCTGGTAATACAAAGAAAGACAAAAGACATCCCCTTCCCTCAAGAAATTCATAAGGGAGACAATATGCACACAAACTATATATGGAATTAATTGGAGATCATCTCAGAAGGAAGGCACTGACACTGAGAAATATTGGGAATGGCCTCTTTTTTAAAAAAAATAGTATTTTATTTTTTCCAATTGTATGTAAATAATTTTTAACATTCATTTTTAATAAAATTTTGTGTTCAAAAATTTCCTCCCTCTCCCCTTCCTAAGATGGTAAACAATCTAATTAGGTTATATATGAGTAATCATGTAAAACATATTTCCATATTAATCATGTCATGAAAGAAGAAACAGTTTGCAAAAAATTAGAGTTTGTAAAAAGAAAAAAAACAAAAAATAAAGTGAAAATATTATGCTTCAATCTGTATTCAGATTCCATCAGTTTTTTCTCTAGATGTAGATAGCATTTTCTATCATGAGTCTTTTGGAATTGTCTTAGATCATTGTATTTCTGAAAAGAGCTAAGTCAATCATAGTTGATCATCAAACAATATTGCTATTACTGTGTACAGTGTTCTGGTTCTGCTTATTTCATTTTACAGCAGTTTGTGTAAGTCTTTCCAGATTTTTCTGAAATCTGCATTGCTCATCATTTCTTATAGCACAATAGTATTCCATTATATTCATATACCACAACTTGTTCAGACATTTCCCAATTAATGGGCATCCCTTCAAATATCAAATTCCTTGCCACCACAAAAAGAGCTGCTACAAATATTTTTGTACATGTGGGTCTTTTTCCCTTTTTTTATGATCTTTTTAGGATACAGTAATGGTATTTTTGGGTCAAATGGTATAAACAGTTTGATTGCCCTTTGGGCATGGTGGAATGGCCTCTTATAGAAGGTAAGGTTTTAGATTAGACTTGAAGGAAGCCAGAGAAGCTAGGAGGAAGTAAAAAGGAGAGAAAACATTCCATACTTGGAGGACAGTCAGTGAAAATGCTGAGTTGAAAGATGGTATATGGTGTGAGAAGAACATCAGGGATGCCAGTATCACTGGATTACAGAATATTTGAGATAGAATGTAAAGTATTTATTTGTAAATCTTAAAGTGCCATAGAAATGTTCATCCTCATTGTTCATTGTTGTTGTCATTATTGACAGTTGTCAATAAAGGTACCTGAAGTCCAGTTTGTGGAAGGCTCTGATTACTAAAAGGTGAATTTTTATTTCTTCTTGACCTTTTGAGGGGTTGGGGGGAATGCCAAGATGAAAGATGTGCTTTGGGGTTCTTAATCTGGAAGAAATGGGAATTATGGGTTTGGAGGAGGAGGAATATGGAAACAGATCAATTATGAGGCTATTAGAATAATCCAGGTGTGAGATGAAGATCTAGCCTAGTGTGGGGGCATGGGAATGGAAAGAAAGAAAGGAAGAGGTAGAAGAGCCAGTTCTACGAACTGTGACCCTGGGCAATTCACTTGACTGTGCACAAAATACCCCCTCTGACAACCAAATGAAATAAGAAATGTGAAAGGACGTTGACATATTTTTTTTTATGTTATTATCCCCCAAATTTGACAGATGAGGAAACTGAACTTCAAAAAGGCATGGGACTTGCCCAGGGTCACATGGTTAGCAAGGGGTAAAGTCAGGATGTGAACACAACTCTTTCGAGTCCAAGTTCAATACTCTTTCCATCATACAATTCCTGTTTTTTGTATCTATCTTTTGTGGTTTAACCACATTCAAACGGTAATGTAAGATGTTACAATCTTACTGGTTTTGTAACAAATAATCATCACTTCTGACCTCCAGGAATTTATAACCCAATTTAAAAAAAAAACACATGAAAAGGAATCCTGGATTAGCAATCTAATAAACACTAATTTGGGAAGAATATAAATATTAAAGGATTTGTTAGTGAAGTCAAAGAAGCCTTCATGGAGACAGTGAGACTTACAAGATTTCAGGATTTAGACATAAAAGCAAGGTTAGAGATGATATATTCCAACCATTCATTTCATGAGAAAGGAATCTCAAATTCTGACAAGTTAATTTACTTCTCAAAGTCATACATCCACATAGGAAGGAACAGAACGAGAACTGGGCACCAAATCCAGTGTTCTTATCCAGATACCTGGATATTAAAGAAGTAGGATCTTGATTAAAAAGGATGAAAGAGCATAGGTAACAAAAAATGAAAATACCCAATATTAGAGAGGCTGTGGAAAGATTTATGTTGTTGAATTGTTTCGGTCATGTTTAACTCTTCCTGACCTCATTTGGAGTTTTCTTAGCGATTAGAGTGCTTTGTCATTTCCTTTTCCATGTGGAAAGAGATATGGAAAGATGGGCACATTAATATATTTTTGGTGTGGATTTGACTTTGCTCATCCATCCTTAAAAGTCAATTTGGAATTATGCCTTAAAAGTAACTAAAATATCCATACCCATTGACCCCGGGATCCAATTGCTAGGCATACCCCCCAAGGAGAGGTCCTATATACAACAAAATATGTTAACAGCATTTTTTGTGGTAGTAAAGGAATGGAAACTGAATAGGTGTCCATTAATACAATGGTTAAAACTATAGTATTCAGGGGTGGCTAGGTGGTGCAGTGAATAGAGCACCGGCCCTGTAGTCAGGAGGACCTGAGTGCAAATCCAGCATCATACACTTAACACTTACTAGCCACATGACCTTGGGCAAGTCACTTAACCCCAATTGCCCTGCCTTCCCCCCCCTCCAAAAGAAAAAAGAAAAAACTATAGTACTTGAATGTAAAGGAATGAACTACACCTACAAAAAAAAATGACCAATATGAAAAATTTAGAGAAGCAGGGAAATACTTATATGAACTGAAATAAACAGAGCTAAAAATATGTGGAAGTCATTACAGTATTATGGAACAAGTACTAATTCTGTAATCAGAAAACCTTTAGGTTCAAATTCCACACCCAATGATTACTGTGACCTTGGGCAAGTCAAACATCTGTAAAATGAGGAGCTTAAAATAGATGGCCTCTGAGGGTCCCCTTCAACACTATGATCCTATAATAGATTTCAATTGTTCTTCAGTCATTCTTCAGTTACCAGACTCTTCTTGACCTCTGCTGGGTTTGTTTGTTTGTTTGTTTGTTTTTTGGCAAAGATACTGGAGGGGTTTGCCACTTCCTTCTCCTGCTAATCTTACAGATGAGGAAATGGAGGCCAACAGGATTAAGTGATTTGCTTAGGGTCACACAGCCAGTAAGTGTCTGAGGTCAGATTTGAACTCAGGAAGATGAATCTTCCTAATTCCAGGCCTTGTACCTCTATCCACTGTGCCACCTACCTCTCCCTTCTTATAATATGTACAAAATGACAATAAAAGTAGTTGGAAAAAATTATACAAAAAAAAAAAAGAAAGAAAGAAACCAAATGCTTTATAACTATACTGACCAAGTGTCTTAGCCCAGTAGAAGTTAAGAATTATACCTCCTTGCAGGAGTTGGGGAATATAGGTGTAAATTATTGAATATACTTTTGGACCCAGTTGACTCGTTCATTGCCTTTGCTAAACTACTTTTCTTTTTTATTGTTACATGGGTTGGCTTACTGAGTGGGGAGAGTGGGGGTGTGGTTGGAAATAAAGGTATTACACAATTAAAATAGATGAATACAATTTTTTTAAGGCTACTGGGTAATTCATGATGAAGCATATTTATAATCAGCTCTGGGTTAAAAACCTGGTTCTTAGATTTATTATTATTTAACTGACAAGTCATGTCACCTCCCTAGATCTCAGGTTCTCAATTGTAAAATGAGGGTTTGGGATTATAATAGCCCATGAAGTCCTTTCCAACTCTGTATCTATGATTCTGTGCTACTATGTATGATGTGAGCAAAGGCACAAGGAGACAGAAATAAGAATGGCATAAGAATGGACTTTCCGGATCCCTCCCAACTCTCCAAGCTCTCGTCCCTTCAGCCTTATGATTCTTAAATGGGCCTACTACATCTCTCCTCTCCCATAGGCAGAGGTAATATATCTAAGTGCCTGCAATGCCACTGGTGACATTGAATCTCTCTCACTTTTATGTTTCAGCGGAGCCCCTGCCCCTAATGGACCTGTGCCGAAGATCAATTCGATTTGCCCTCGGTCGGGAACGCCTGCATGAAATAGAATCGCTGCCTTTGCCTCAGTCTCTGAAAAACTATCTCCAGTACCAGTAAGAAGCCTGAAGCCCTTCTGGACTCAAAATAGACTAAAGCAATGCACCCGGCACAATGAATTGTTTACATCAGAAGCAAAGTCTCAGCGGACACTTGACCATAATTTAATTTTTAAAAAATATATATCTATATATCTATATATGTATGTGGGGCATCCTCCCCCCCTTAAATCAGTTCAACAGGACAGTGTGGGAGCTGTTAGATAATGTGAACATTGGGATTTGTTACTGACTTTGGAAATAAATGTTAGTTGCCAACAGTGTTTGCCATCCTCAAAGGTGACCTCTAAAGCTGGACACCTCAATAGGGAGCTTAGAGAAACCAGTTACCTCTCTGCCTTGAGGCTTTGCCTACTCAACCAAGACAGGGATGCTATCAGTGTATTGATTAAAAAGCATATTTTTAATTCAAAAGAATGAATAAAACATTTGGGCAGAAGACTTTCTATCCTGTGCCCCGGTTTCAAATATATTGAGGGCGATTGTACCAAACGGGAACAAAAAAAAGAAAAACAATTGCCTTTGAATAATGGATGATGAAAGCAGCTAAGTGCCCATGTTCTAGTTATTCGCAAGCCCAGGCCAGTTCCTTCCCAGCTCTGCATAAATTGTAAGGAGGACTGGCCACCATTTAGAGGCTGTAGTGCATTCCTTCTCCAGGGACCTAAAGGGCTAGCCCTCAACAAAATCATTAAGGTGGCAAATTATTTTTGGCACCCCTCCCCCCTTATATTTTCCCTTCCCTTTATTTCTCCCTTTTGAATCACCTCTCCTCCTATTTAAATACCAGTCACCTACCCACTTCTTCTCTAGCAAGCCCCCTCACACCGGTCAAAGAGGAAGGAGCTAATAAACTCATCTTCACTATGTTCCTCCACCTGGGAGAGTTTGAATTTTCAAAAGGAGTCTGAGTAGGGCAATGCTGAACCCAAAGGAAAAAAATGGTGGAATTTCAGCCTTGGCAGTTGTTGGGGTCAATATCTGGAGGTAACAGTGGGAGGATGGGCCTTTTCTATGACTCTCAGATCACACCCCTGAGGCAGGTAACCTGCTGACTTAAACATAGGGCCAGCCTTGCCATCACATATCTTTATTAGAGCAAAGTATTATTTTCACTTTAGGTGAATCCTAAATTCTCAGCCCCCAATTTCTAACATATGCTAGAAGAGTATGTGCTCTATCATTTATTTATCTGTTTGGGAACCTTTGGCCCCTTGTAACTAGAAGGGTGGAATGTTTAAGGTGTCATCCTTCATTTTCCAAGTTCGGTCCATATATATATATAATATACATATTATATATATTTTTAAGATGCTGCTTCCTATTTGCATTTCTTACATGTTTCAAATTATCGGCCTGGTATAGTTTTTAACTGGAAATTGTTGTAATGGCGGGATGTCAAATATTCAGACGGAGCTGCCTTCAGCATTTTTAATGTGAATTTACTGATGAATGAGGAGCGTTTCTAATAAAGTCTGCTGTTCAATCTATCAGTTGTTCCTTGTTTGGGTATGGCACTGCAAGAGGCATTTTGGTTAGCTTAGCTGGTTGAGCTCAGTGATGATGATAAAGGGGTTGACCCTCTTTCAAGACAGCTTTGCTCAAATTGGTGTCTACACAAAATCTCAAATCCTGGATACCATCTTGTCTTAACCTCCACCCCTCCCCCACAACCCAAGCCAAACATGCTAATGGTTGGTCTCATTCACAAAGATGAGGATAAGATTTCATATCAATTACATAGTGTAAAAGCATCCCTGCTACCAGGAAAATAATCCAAAGTGCATTCCTTACTGATTATGAGTCAGAAGCATTTTTTTGGTATATAGTCATAGAATGTCAAAACTGTAAGGTCCTTATGAGATAACCCAGTCCTAGTCCCTCATTTTCCAAGGACACTGAAGATGTTTCATGCACTCTTCTCTCATAACCACCTCTTTGAACTCCTATCATCCTCCAAAGTACAACTCAGGTGCCATCACCTACATGAGGCCTTTCCTAATGTCCCAGTTCTTAGCACTAACTCTTGAAATGACTTTCTATGTACATACTTTGCTTTTACTTTCTTATGGATAATGCTGTATTTCCCAACAAGAATGTCAGTTCCTTAAAGGCAGAAGCTGTTTTATTTTTTGTCTTTATATACCTAACACAGCACCTGGCACAGAGTAGGTACTTTATATAGCTGACCTGAATTTGATTGACTTGTCCGAGATCACATATGAAAGATACATGATATAATATTAGAATTTTTCCACTAAGATCCTTCTCAGAGACTTCATCATAACACAGAGATGCTCCTGGATTCTTGAAGACTAGATAGCTAGGAAGCACAGTGGATAGAACATACTTTTCCATTCCAGTACCTTTGCCAAGAAAAGCCCATGGACAAAGTCCATGGAGGTCTTGTGGAGTCAGACAAGACTGAATGAACCACTAGTAGGTTCTATCAAGGAGGAAAGGCTTTGAGTCCAGGGCCAGTGATGGACTATGTCTAAAAATAGTTTCTTCCATTTTAAAAGAAGGTAGTACTGACAAAGAGAAAAATGATTGGCAGATGATTTGAACCTTTTAGACTTGAAAGATTTAAGCTAGTGATTGATGTTCCTTTTGTATTTGTGTGCTACACCTTAGAGGAGATAGGGAATGGGGACTGAACCTGGGACAAGGAACTCCCTGGATGCAGAAACTCCCTCTATCAGAACAGATCGACACTAACTCTTGTCATTTATAGTCTTAGAGAGTTGCCTATAGTGCTAAGCAAGTTAAATGACTTGCCCAGGGTCATACAGCCAGTATGTGTCAGAGATGAAACTTGAACCTAGGCTCTTTCAGATCCCAAAAGCAGCTGTCATTCTATACCATGCTGCATGACCTAGAGGTGGAAGGGAAAATTGAGGGAAAGAAGTTAGAAAGGGTTAACCAACCCATCAGTCAATATTTAAAGAGAATCTTTTGTACCCAGTCCTTTGCTAATGCTTGTGGCTAGCAAAGGAGAGGAAGATATAGGGGTCTTTGTTCTAAAGCCTATAAATTCAACTGGAGGAAAAATATTATTGGAAAGAAAGGGGAAGTTGTCAGGAAAGGGAAGGGGAACAGAGAAGAATTGTTTGGGAAGAAGATACAGGTCAGGGAGAGCTGGTGATGGGCATAAGGATCTGTTCTTAATATCACTAAAGAGTCCATGAATCAAAAGAAGCACAGAATCTGTCAGGATCCCCATGCCAAGACCACCCCTCTCTTTTTACTCCTTTCTATTTACTACCAGGATATACCCTGTTTTTCAGAGCTAAGACCCAGAAAGCAAACTGTGCCCTGAGCTTGACATAACAACAATCCTTTGCGTGCACCCTCTGGATGACCTCAGCAGAATCCCAGAATTGTTTCACACCTGCACCAGGTAGTCTCTGAGCTCGGACAAGCATCTATAGTACTCATGTTCTGGTCACAAAGTCCTGCTGTGAATCAGACTTCTCTCATTGTAGCTGTTACCCCTCATTGTCAGGGCTACAGCTCACTGTATAACCATAGCTCTAAGTATGGAGACTTGCCCACACGGTCTTCTAAGAGAGGGAGCCCTAGCATATGTGTCTAGTTTCCCTCCTCCAGTGGAATAAAGAAAGCTTTTTGCTCATAACCGCTGTTATCCCTTTGGTTTTATCTTATTTTATTTTAGAGTTAGCTGTGGTTTTCATAACCTGTGTGAGCTCTCTGGGCTTTTTTTTTTTTTTTAGAGTTAACAGCAGTTGCAGAACTGCTGTTTGGTCATTTGTTAATGGGGTTGACAAATCTAACCCTTGCCTACAATTTACCCCCAGCCTTTCTTCCAGGAGTTGATTGGAATGAGAGGGGCGCTGGGGATGGGGATGTTGTTCATCCTTTGTTTTCTAAGAGGATCAATGACATCATGGGGTGATGTCTTGATTTAAGCGTGAATTGGATTTACATGAGGCAGAGTTGCCCAAAGTCGTCCAGCCTCACTCTCTCTTCCAGAGTCATCTAAGTTCAGTGGCAAGACAAAAGTCAGGATGACTGGTGATAGCCCAGGATGTTGTGGATGACCTTGGTGTCTTTGATGACTGACCGAGCTCTTAGTGTTCCACGGCACTTACTTTAGCTATCATCATGACCATTGGAATGAATTGTTCTCATCTGCCCACTCCACAGGGCTTCACATGCTTGGGATAGACGCCCCCCTAACTTACCAATAGGTTTGAGGCCTGTCAGTTACCCTCAAGCTGGTTTAGCCTGTCTGCCAAGATGGTTTTACTGGGATGTGACTGTTGCACATGCTACAGCTTCTTGGAACCACTGGTCAGAATTGGGTGCCTGATTGGACACCAAAGGTGGATGAGCACCCCTGAAAAGGGCTTGACAAGCCCCCAAGCCAGAGTCACTTAGAGGAGGAGAACCCACTAGGTAGGTGCTCTTGCCTATACAACAGCTTATTCCTGGTGCTGCTCCTGCTCAAGAGATTTTCAAATCCTGGGGGCCATATCATCATATGGCAGAAATAACATAGGACTTAGAGTCAGGATATTTGACCTCTATTACTTACTGGCTATATGATGTTAAACACAAACCACTTACCCTCATCTACAAAATGAGGGGGCTGAATTAAATGACCACTACGGTCCCTTCCAGATCTAAAATTCCATGGTCATGTCCTAATATTTGTTTTCTGTCTTAGATAAAGTACTCATTCTTAACTTCAAGCTTTTCATACTATTTTCCCCACCCTCCAGAAATGTCTTCCCTTCACCTATCCCATTCCTAGTCATGCTTTGTAGAAATGACACTAAAGAAGGTGTACTACCATCTGCTTTGCCATTGTGCCCTAAGGATAAAGGAATTTTCCATCTGATTTACAGCTGACCCATCTTGTGTTTTCTCCATTGCAATGTGAGTTTCTTGAGAATAGGGAATGTCTGGCTTTTCTATTTGTATCTCCAGTGCTTTCAACATAGTAAGAGCTTAATAAGTGCTTTTTCATTCATTCATTTATTCATCTTTTAAGCCCCAGATTATGTGGTGCTTCCCCTTGAACATCTTAGTAATCCCAAGTCGAACAAAGCACTGGAACATGTTTGTCAATGTCATTCATTTAATCTTGTCCTGTTTCCTGAGTGTGTGTCTCTTGAACTCTAAAGAACAAGAAATCTCTCCATCCATTGAAGCCCTCATTGCACCTAGTACTGTGGGGAACACCTGGTAAAATGCTCAATATATGTATTTATGGGAAGAAAAAAATGAAGGACTGGGTATGGTTGTAATGTCATTGGGAATTGCAAGGGACAAAAAGGCTCTGAAGATAGCAACATGAAAAAGCCTACTGGTCAGTGCTTGGCACAGTTTCTGGCATGTAGAAGGTACTTAAAAAATGTTTATTGACTGACCTGACTGACTAGCCAACTCAATTCCCTTGATTTGAAAAAAAAAAGATTTAAGAGGTCACATAAGATAAATTGACTAAGCCAGTGGGAAATATAGTATTCTAGAGACCAGAACTACACAAAAAAAATGACCAGAAACATCTAAGTACAAGTCAGGGAAATGGAACATAAGCCAAACCATACTCAAACAGGCCTAAAGACACTATTCAATTAGAGCAGAGCAGGAAACCCAGTGGGGTTAGGGGGTATGGAGATACCCTGTTAGGGCCCTAGCCAGGGACAGGGCCAACTCACAGAGTGATTACACAGGGGAAAGGGACAAAGGCTGGGCCAAGGTCAACACCCACCATAAGCTGCATGGACCAATAATAGCATAGCAGAGGATGGAAACCTGCCCCAGGCATTTCATCCAGAACTTCAGTCTCAGTTCTCCAGTGACATCCAGACTACAGAGGGACAACCAGAGAGGACCTGCCCAACTCATCCACAAAGAAGGGAAGGAGCAACTGACCTTGGTGCAAAGTCCCAATCCAGGAATGAAGAATAGAGATATATGAGTAAACAGAGAAAATTCCAAATGCTATGAGAAAATTGTTGTTGAGAGACCTAAGATAAAACCAAAAGAAGAGAGTAATTCTACAATAAGTATAAATAGAACCTCAGAGCAAAACATGACTTGACTACAAGGGCTTCAAGAGTGGCTGGAGGAAATGAAACAAGAAATAAAACAAATTTAGAGCTCTCGAGAAAAAATCGGAAGGAGAATAAAATAACTTTAAATAGAAGGTTAACTACACTCCCAAGTAGTGGATGCCCTAAAAAATAAAATGAAGCATACAAAACTCAATGATTCCACAAGACAACAAGAAATATTAGTACAAAGTTAAAAGACTGAAAAATTGGAAGAGAATATAAGGCATCTACTCTCAAAAGAACTAGGATACAAGTCAAAGCAAGATCATTTAAAAATCACTTAATTCCCTGAAAACCGTGACACAAAACATAGGTAGCATATTTTAAAAAATTCACAAAACTCTAAATCTATTAGAGTCAGAGGAATAAAAATAAATTCTGCCAATCAACTCCTAAAAGAAATACTAAAGGGGTGGCCAGGTGTCTCAGCAAGTAAGAGCATCGACTCCAGTGTCAGGATGACCTGGGTTCAAATCTGGGCTCAGATACTTAGCACCACACCCAGAAATAACTGGCCTTGTAACCTTGAGCAAGTTACTTAACCCCGATTGCTTTAAAAAAAAGAAAGAAATACTAAATTGAAAATGCTGAGTTATAGGAAAAATAGATGGTAAAACTCTATGAATGAGGAGACCCAAATGTAACTATGGGTTTACAATGGGAATCCAAGTGTGAGGAGAAGAGGGAGGGAGAATGACAGGGACCTTGACAGGACCCACTGGGGGCAAACAGATCTTACAGAACAGAAGCACATAGGGAAATAAAAAATGAATAATTTTTTTCTTTTAAAAGGAAGGTTGGGGTGGTTAGGTGGCACAGTAAATAGAGCACCCACCGGCCCTGGAGTCAGGAGGAGCTGAGTTAAAATCCAGCCTCAGACACTTAACACTTACTAGCTGTGTGACCTTGGGCAAGTCACTTAACCCCAATTGCCCAGCCTTCCCCCCTCCAAAAAAAAAATAAAAGGAAGGTTAACCCACTTCCATTGTCCATTTCATGGGTCCACCACATCTCAGGGATTGTATGTCTCATAAAGTTATCTGGTTTTTGAGAACATCTTCCAATGAAGTCCCCTGGTTCCCTGTAAATCTCTGCTCTTAAGCATTCTGGAATGGGTGGAATTTCAGAGCAGTTTCTAGAAAATTTGCTTCTCTAGCTAAGATCACTTGAAGAGATTCCCTTTTCTTGAATCAGCAAACAACAAGCTATGGGGCTACCTGGGTCAGAGAGCAGCCTTGATCTCAGGAACTTTCACCTCACACACAGTGTGGGGGTCAGACATTGAGAAGGGGAAAATTGAAGGACCCACCACTGCTATTGGATGTCAGGCCCTGATGTGCTAACCAGACATAGTCTTAGGCTGTGGCTGTGGGCCAGGAGGAATGAGCTCACACCTGGTACGTGTTGTGGTAGAAGGGTAGAGACCTTCCTGTCTGTGAACACTTGCGGGAGACCAGAGTCCCTAGTTTTGGTTCCAGGGCAGAGGAGTGAGCTGAAGTTTGCAGCCATGGGGATGCTTGCAAGAAGGAAGAGTGTTTTCAGTGACAGTGTGGCTGGGGGCTGTCTCCATGGCTCAGGTGTGGAGAAGCATGGCTAAGATCAGGCCCCCAGACAGAACTCAGAAAATAACAGTAAGAAGAGCCTGAAGCACCATGCCCTACACTTCAGGACTAGAATATAATAAGTCACTAAAAAATGAGTGAGCAAAGAAAAAGAGCCCAACCATAGATAGCTACTATGGGGATAGAGAAGATCTGGGTTTGTACTCAGAAGAAAGTGAAATTAAAAAAGAAAAATGTCAAATGGTCACAAGGCCAAAAACAGTTCTTAGAAGAGCTTAAAAAAATTTAAAATTCAAATAAGAGAGATTGAGGGAAAAATAGGCAAAAAAAAGAAACCCAAACATTCCAAGAAAATTATGAAAAGAAATTCAACCAATTGGAAAAAGGAATCCAAAAATGTAAGGATAAGAAATAACTCCTTAAAAACTAGAATTGAGCAAAGGGAAGCTAATGACACCAACAAATAATAAAATCAAAAGAATGAAAAAATAGATGAGAACGTGAAACATCTCAGTAGAAAAACAATTGATCTGGAGAAGAGATCAAGGAGAGACAATATGAGGATGGTTAGATTACCTGAAAGTTATGATCAAAAAAAGTCTAGATATAACATTACAAGAAATTATTAAGGAAAATTCCCCTAAAGTTCTGGAACAAGAGGGTAAAATAGAAAACATAATCCATTGATCACCACCTGAAAGAGATCCCAAGATGAAAACTTACAGGATTATAGCTAAGTTTCAAAGCTTCCAGATCAAGGAGAAAATACTACAAGCAACAAGGAAAAAAATAGTGTGGAGCTACAGTCAGGATAACACAAGATCTAGAAACTTCTACATTAAAAGACTGAAGGACCTGGAACATTCTATTTCAAAGAGCAAAGGAGCTGGGTTTGCAGCCAAGAATAATTTACCCAATAAAACTAAATATAATCCTGAATGGAAAAAAAAAGCATTTAGTGAATTGAAAGACTTTCAAGTATTTGTGACAAAAAGACCAAAACTCAGTAGAAAATTTGACATATAAGATCTAGGAGAAACATAAGGTAAATATTCAAGACCAATTATAAGGGACTCAATAAGGTCAAACTATTTGCTTCTTATATGGGAAAATGTTATCTGTACTCTCAAGAATGTTATCATTACTCAGGTAGGTTTAAAGAGCATACTTAGCTAGAAGACTTAGGATAGGTCAAGATGGCAGAGTAGAAACAGGACCTCCGCAAGGCTCTGGCTCCCACCACCTCCAATCCATGTAAAAGGGGACTCTGAACAAACTTTGGAGCTATAGAACCCACAAAATGACACAGAGAAGCTAACCTCCCTCTGAGGACGGCCTGGCAGGCTGGAAGGAATTGGCCAGTGCAGAGCTTTGGGAACTGAGCCCAGCCCCACACCCTAAAGTTTTAGCCCCAGGACAGGCCTGACCAGCCGCTGGCTGGAGGGACTTCAAATCAGTAGCAGCTGTGGCTGTTTCCAGAATTATCAACACATAGATGCTAAGAGAGTGTAGGGGGACCAAGTGACCAGTCTGAGGAGTAATTGATCTTGCTTTAACCTGCTTGGATCTGGATTGCTCTCTAGGGTGGAGGTCCTGGGGTGTGTGACCAGCTTGCCAAAGTGCGTGGAGGCTTCAGAGAGGGCACCTAACTAATATCTTCGGCAGCTGAGAAAACCCCAGAGTTTGGAACGAAGCTCCCCTGTCTGATGGCAGAGTCCTACTGTGGCAAAAAGCCCAAAGGTCAAGTAATTGAGTGGCAAAATGAGCAGGCAAAGGAAGCAAACCAAGCAAAGCAATCCAACATTAGACTCCTATTTTGGGGACAAAAAGGATCAAAGCATGGAACAGGAGGAAGACAGTGAAGTCAGAACTGCTGCACCAAAACCTTCCAAGAAAAATACCAGTTGGTTACAAACCATAGAGGACCTTAAGAAGCAGATAATAGAAGTGGAGGAAAAATTGGTAAGAGAAATGAGAATGATGCAAGAAAATTACAAAATGAGAGTCAACAGCCTGACTGAGGGAAATAACACCTTAAAAAATAGACTAACTCAAATGGTAAAAGAAGCTCAAAAAGGCAATGAGGAGAAGAATACCTTAAAAAGCCGAATTTGCCAGATGGAAAAAGAATCTCAAAAGCTCACTGAGGAGAATCATTCCTTCAGAATTAGACTGGAGCAAATGGAAGCTAATGACTTTATGAGAAATCAAGATGCTGTCAAACAGATCCAAACAAATGAAAGAATAGAAGGCAATGTGAAATATCTCATGGGAAAAACCACTGACCTGGAAAATAGATCCAGGAGAGATAATTTAAAAATTATTGGACTACCTGAAAGCCATGATCAAAGAAAGAACCTAGAAATCATCCTTCAAGAAATTCTCAAAGAAAATTGCCCTGATGTTTTAGAACCAGAGGGCAAAATAGAGGTTGAAAGAATCCACCGATCACCTCCTGAAAAAGATCCCAAAAAGAAAACTCCTAGGAATATTATAGCCAGGTTCTGAAATTCCCAGATCAAGGAGAGAATATTACAAGCAGCCAGGAAGAAACAATTTGAATACTGTGGAAACACAATCAGGATAACTCAGGATCTGGCAGCTTCTACACTGAGGGATTGAAGGGCTTGGAATATGATATTCCGGAGGGCAAAGGAGCTGGGATTAAGGCCAAAAATCACCTACCCAACAAAACTGAGTGTCATGTTTCAGGGGAAAATATGGTCATTCGGTGGAATAGAGGACTTTCAAGCATTCTTGCTCAAAAAAGAGTTGAATAGAAAATTTGACATTCAGATACAAGAAGCAAGAGAAGCATGAGAAGGTAAACAGGGAAAAGAAATCATAAGGAACTTATCAAAATTGAACCATTAATATTCCTACATGGAAAAACAATAATTGTAATTGATGAAACTTTTCTCAGTATGAAAATAATCGAAGGGAATATATATATATATATATATCAGAGGGTATACGGGCATATGAATACATATGTGAATGTGTGTATATATGTTTACAGGTATACATAGATAGAGGGCACAGGACCAATTTAATAAGAAGGGATGATACTTAAAAGGTGAAAGTAAGAGATGAGAAAGGAATATAATGAGAGAAGATGGGGAGAGACAGAATGGGGTAAACTGATATAGAAGAGGCAAGGGAAAATGGTTACAATGGAGGGGAAGAATAGGAAGGCAAAGGGAATGGGTCAACCTTATTCTCATTGAATTTGGCTCAGGAAAGGAATGAAATACACATGAAATAGGGTATCTCACACTACAGGAGAGTAGGGGGAAAGGGGATGAGAGCGGGGATGATGGAAGGGAGGGCAGGCTGGGGAGGAGGGAAGTTGGAAGCACCCACTTTTGAAAATGGACAGGATCAAAGTAGAGAATAGAACAAGTGGGAGGTGGGATAGGAGGGAGGGAAATATAGTCAGTCTTTTACAATATATCCACTATGGAAATGTTTTACATAGCTACACACACTGAACTGATTACCTTCCCAGTAAGGGTGGGTGACAAGGGAGGAAAGTAATGAATCTGGAATTCAAAGTTGAAAAATCAAACGTTTAAAATATATATACTATTTTAAAATACGATTTTACATGTAACTGGGAAATAAGATATACAGGCACTGGGGCATAGAGATCCACCATGCCCTACTGGAAAAGTCAAAGGGGGTATGGGAGAAGATATGGGAGAGAGCAGATTGGAGGAGGGTATATCCTGTGGGACTGTTATTTTGGGGTGGTGGATAGGGGAAAAAAGGGAAGAAAATTTGCCACTCAAAATCTGGAGGAAATGAATGATGTAAATCAGAAGTTAATAAAGCATTTAAAAAAAGAAAAAAAGATAGAAGACTTAAGGTTAATTTGAGTATGATGGGATGATTCTAAAAAATAAAATTGGATAGGGGAGGTAAAGTGAAGCAATGATCTCATACAAACAAGGTATGAAAGGAGGAACTGTTACAGAGGAAATAGGTGGTGGTTGAGGGCTGATAGTTCTGGAACCTTATTCTTATGGCACTAAGTTAAAGAGAAAATAACATACATGTAAAAGCATTTTAAAGGCTTCTAAAATTATAAAGAAATGGGAGGGCAAGGGGACAGGATAAGGAGGGACTTTTAGGAGGTTGAGCAAATCAAGAAGTAAAAAGATAGGAGAGAGGATAAGGGAGGGATTCTTTAAAAGGGTACAGATTAGAGAGGTCTTGGTAAGAAGCAAATTAGAAGAGTGAGGAGAGATAGGGTAAAAAGAGAGGGTGAGAAGGATAACAGGAAAAATAAGATGGAGGGAAATACACAAATAGAATTTATAAATTTGAATGTGAATGGGGTGAACTCATCCATAAAATGGAAATGGATAGAAGAATGGATTTAAAAAATTAGACTCTGATAATATGTTGTTTACAAGAAACACATTTTAAAATGAGAGATATAGAGTTAAAGGACTGGAGCAGAATTTATTATGCTTCAGTTGATGTGAAAAAAAAAGCAGGAATAGCAATCATGATCTCACACAAAGTTAAAGCTAAAATAGATTTAATTAAAAGAGATAAACAGGGAAACTACATTATGATAAAAGATACCATAGACAATGAAACAATATCAGTGGAGTTGCATAGAATTTTAAATAAGTTAATATGATAGTTATCTGGAGAGAAGTGAATATATATATATACATATATATATACATACATATATATTCATTAAGGGACTATGGAAACATAGATTAAAAATTAATTGAAAACTAAACAATCTAATCTTAAAGAATGAGTGAGTTAAAGAACAAATTATAGAAACAATAATTTCATTAAAGGGAATGACAATAATGAGATAACATATCAAAAACTATGGAATGTAGCAAAAGCAATAACCAAAGAAAAAATTTTAATCTATGAATGCTTATATCAGTAAAACAGAAAAAAGAACAAACTAAAGAATTGGGCATGCAATTTAAAAAAAACTAGAAAAAAAATTAAAATTCCCAATTAAACACCAAGTTGGAAATCCTAAAAATTCAAGCTGAGATTAATAAAATTGAGTGTAAGAAAATCATTAAATTAATAAATAATACTAGAATTTGATTTTATGAAAAAACAATAAAGTAGATAAACCATTAGTTAATATGATTTTTAAAAAGAGAAAAGAAAATCAAATCATTAGTATTAAAAGTGAAAAGGCAAGGGGCGGCCAGGTAGCACAGCGAGTAAGAGCACCGGCTCCAGTGTCAGAACGACCTGGAGATCAAATCCCGGAGATCGAATCCCCGGCCCAGACACTTAGCACCCACCCAGAAACACCTGGCCGTGTAACCTTGAGCAAGTTACTTAATCCTGATTGCTTAAAAAAAGCATTATGACCGGATGAATTTACGAGTTCTAACAAATATTTAAAGATTAACTAATCCCAATATTAAATAAATTATTTGGAACAATAGGCAAAGAAGGAGTCCTACTAAACTCTTTTTTATGAAACAACTATAGTACTGAGACCTAAATCAGGCAGAGCAAAAACAAAGAAAGAAAATTATAGACCAATTGCATTAATGAATATGAATGCAAAAATCCTAAATAAAATGCCAGCTAGAAGACTGCACCAATTTTGATAAAATACATCACTCATTCTTATTTAAAAAAAAAAACTTGAAAGCATAAGTACAAGTGGATTTTTTTCCTAAAATCATGAGAAGCATCTACTTAAAACCATCAGCCAGCATTATTTGTAATGGGGATAAACTAGAAATCTTCCCAATAAAATCAGGAGTGAAAGAAAGATGCCCATTTTGACCAATATTATTCAAAATTGTTGGAAACCATAGCAATAGCAATAGAAGAAAAAGAAATAGAAGGAATGAGAAAGGGCACTGGGGTAATAAAATTACCTTTTTTTGCAGACAATGTGATACCCCATTTAAAATAACTATAGACAGTATAAAATACCTGGGAGTAAATGTTTCAAAAGAAACTCAGGAACTCCATGAACATAATTATAAATACAACTAAAGTCAGATTTAAATAGTTGAAGAAATATTAATTGTTCATGGGTAGGCAGAGTCAATATAATAAAAATGACAATTTTATTTATACTAATCCATTTATTTAATGCCATCCCAATTAAATTACCAAAAAATTACTTTACTGAATAAGAAAAAATAATAAAATTTATTTGTAAGGACAAAGGTCAAGAATATCAAAGGGACTAATGAAAAATGTAAAGGAAGGAGATTTTGCAGTATCAGATCTTAAACCATATTATAAGGCAGTAATTACCAAAACATCTGATACTAGTTAAGAAATAGAAAGGTAGATTAGTGGAACAGAGGAGACATACAATACACAGTGGCAAATAAGTATAGTAAAATTTCATTTGACAAATGTATAGATTTAAACTTTTGGTTTAAGAATTCATTATTTGGTAAAAATTGTTGGAAAAGCATGAAAGCAGTCTAGCAGAAATTGGGCATAGACCAATATCTTACACCATTTACCAAAAGAAGGTCAAAATGAATGCATGACCTAGATGTAAAGGAAGATATCACAAGAAAACTAGAAGAACATGGAACCTGTTACCAATCAGACTTATGGACAGAACAATATATGAATAAACAAGAGATAGAGAGCATTATGAGGTATAAAATGGATGATTTTGATTACATTAAATTAAAAAGGGGTTGTACAAATAAAATCAATGTAGCCAAGATCAGAAGAAAAGCAGAAAATTGAGGGGAAAATTAATAGATAGTTTCACAGACAAAGGTCCTGTATCCTAAATATATAACGAACTTTGTCAAGTGTATAAAAGTACAAGTTATTCCATCATTAATAAAAGGTCACAGGATATGAACAGGCAGTTTTTCAATAAAAATTATATATAGTCATATGAAAAATGCTCTAAATCATCATTGATTAGAGAATGCAAATTAAAACAAATACCATTTATGCCTATTAGATTGATTAAAATTATAGAAAGGGAAAGCAACAAATATTGGAGGAGATGTGGAAAAACTAGGACACTAATTCACTGTTGGTGGAACTGTGAACTGATACAACCATTTTGAGAGCAATCTGGAATTATTCCCAAAGAGTTATAAAACTATATATACCCTTTTTTTGGTAGCTTGATTGGTATGACATTGAATAAGTTAATTCAGGTAGAATTGTCATTTTTATTATATTAGCTCAGTCTACCCATAAGCAATTGATATTTTATATTTTTTCAGTTGTTTAGATCTGACTTAAGTTGTGTGAAAAGTGTTTTGTAATTGTCTCCCTAGAGTTTCTGGGTTTGTCTTGGCAGGTAGATTTCCAAATATTTTATATTGTCTACAGTTATTTTAAGTGGAATATCTCTTTCTATCTCTTACTGCTGGGTTTTGTTGGTAATATATAGAAATGCTAATGATTTATGTGGATTTATTTTATATCCCACAACTTTGCTAAGGTTGTAAATTTTTTCAAGTAGTTTTTTAGTTTATTCTCTAGATATACCATCATATCATCTGCAAAGAGTTGCTTATTCTAATTCCTTCAATTTCTTTGTCTTCTCTTATTGCTATAGTTAACATTTCTAGTACAATATTGAATAATAGCAATGATAATAGGCATCCTTGTTTCACTCCTGATCTCATTGGGAATGATTCTAGCTTATCCCCATTACATATAAGGCTTCCTGGTGGTTTTAGATTCTAAGATACTGCTTATCATTTTAAGGAAAACTCCATTTATTCCTTTGCTCTCTTGTATTTTTAGTAGGAAGGGGTGCTGTATTTCACTAAAAACTTTTTCTGCACCTATGGAGATAATCATGTGATTTCTGTTACTTTTCTTATTGATATGCTCAATTAGGCTGATAGTTTTCCTAATATTGAATCAGCCCTGCATTTCTGGTATAAATCCCACCTGGTCGTAGTGTATTATCCTTGACTACTATATTTTTGACACAGTTCTAGGAATGTTAACTTTAGCAATAATACAAGAAAAAGAAATTGGAAGAGTACATATAGGAAACAAAACTAGCGATTTTTGTGAAAGATACTATTCTCTAGAGCCCTAAGGAGTGAACCAAGCATACTAATTAAAGCAATGCTTCAGAAAAGTAGGAGAATATTAAATAAACTCACATACAAATTGTCATCTTTCCTGTATATTACCAACAAATGACAGGAGGAAAAGACAGAATGAGAAATCCCTTTCAAAATAACAACAGAATGAATAAGATATTAAAGAGTCTATCTTCTAAGACACAAGGGAACTAGATGGTTCCAACTATAAAACACTATATAGAAATAAAGACAAACCTAAATAATTAGAGAAATATAGATTATGCATCACAATAAAAATAAAAATACTACATAAGCAACTTATTCAGTCCTATACCAAACATACTACCAAAGAACTACATTAAAAAGCTAGGAAAAAATAATAACAAAATTCATCTGGAGTAACAAGAAGTCAATAATCTCAAGGGAAATAATGAAAAAAATGTAGGAAGCTAGGGAACCTAGCAGTACAATAGCTGAAACTATTCTGGAAAGTAGTAATCATCAATACTACTTGGTCCTGGTTATAAAAAAAAAAGGTCAGGGCAGCTAGGTGGTGCAGTGAATAGAGCACCAGCCCTGGAGTCAGAAGGACCTGAGTTCAAATTCAACCTCAGACACTTAACACTTACTATTCGTATGACCGTGGGCAAGTCACTTAATCCCAATTACCCTGCTTTCCCCCTTCCAAAAAGTGCAAAAAAGAAAAAAAAAGTCAGTCAGAATAGATTAGGTACACAAGACCCAGAAGCAAACAAATCTAGTAGCATAGTATCTAACAAACCCAAAACTAACTTTGCACACTACTATGCAGCTGCACCAGTCTACTTAATGTTCTTTGCACACAGCACTCCATCCCTTGACTTTTGACTCCATCCTTTGTCTTTGCCCTGGTTATCCCCAACACCTGAAATGCCCTACCTCCTGCCCTCCCCCTCTTAGCTTCAATGACTTCTTATAACATAAATCCCACTTTTTGCAGGAGTCCTCTCTCAATCCCATCAAGCCCCACCCCCTATTAATGCCTCCCATTACCTTAGATTTATTCTCTGTATATCTTGTTGTATATAGTTGTGTCTATGTTGTCTCCCACGTTAGAATGTCAACTCCTTAAGAGCAAAGAAAGACTTTTTGCCTTTCTTTGCATCTTCAGAAAACAATAAAAGACTTGACACATAATAAGTCCTTAATCAATGCTTACTGACTTTTTCTGTTGTGTTTTTTTTTTAGGGCAATTGGGGTTAAGCAACTTGCCCAAGGTCACATGGCTAGTTTGTGTGTGTGTGTGTGTGTGTGTGTGTGTGTGTGTGTTAAGTGTCTAAGGCTGGATCTGAACTCAGGTCCTCCTGACTCCAGGGCCAGCGCTCTACTCACTGCGCCACCTAGATGCCCCTACTGACTGACTTTTTAAAAAACTGTTGAGAAAAATGAATAGTGCAGCAGAAATTTGGTACGGACCAACATCTCGTCCCATTTACCTCAATAAATTTCAAATAGTTACATGAAATTCATAAAATGTCATATAATAAATAAATTAGAAGAGTGGGAAAGAAGATACCTTTCTCAGCCAGGTACGAAAAGGGAATTCTTCACCAAACGAAGCGTAGAGAAGATTACAGAAGGTAAAATGGACAGTTTTGATTACATAAAAGCTTCTGCACAAGCAAAATCAAGGCCGTTACAATTAGTAGCCAAAAAGTTACTTAACCAGGAAAAAAAATTCTCTGCAGAAAGAGTCTCTGATAAAAGTCTGATCATTAAAATTCATAGGGAACTGATTCAAATATATAAGAATAGTCAAATGATATGAATGTTGCAAAATTACAAAGAACAGAGATATAAGAAAACATCTTCCACTACTCCATTGCAGGAGTAGGGGATCCACAGATGTGAAACAGTATGTTACATCAGATATTTTTTTCTGTATTAATCAGCTCTGCTCTTCTTCCTCTTTTTCTTTTTATTTAAAAGACAACCTATTAGGGGCGGCCAGGTGGCTCAGCGAGTAAGAGTACCGGCTCCAGTGTTGGGACGACCTGGAGATCGAATCCTGGGCTCAGACACTCAGCACCACACCCAGAAATAACTGGCCGTGTAACCTTGAGCAAGTTACTTAACCCCGATTGCTTAAAATAAGAAAAATAAAAATAAAAAAAAAAGACAACCTATTCTTATATGTGATGACTCTGGGAGAATGAAGGGGAGGGATACAGGGGAAAATCTAGGCAATGTAAAAACAAATGATATCAATAAAAATCTATTTTCAAAAAGAATAAATGTGATTCCCTAATAGATAAAGGGTCAAAAGATATGAACAGACAGCTAAGTGGTGCTATGAATAAAGTACTGGGCCTCAAATCTGGAAGATTCATCTTCCTGAATTCAAATCCACCCTCAGATACTTAATAGCTGTATGACCTGGGCAATTCACTTAACCCTACTTGTCTCAGTTTCCTCATCTGTAAAATGAACTAGAAAAGGAAATGGCAAACCACTCCAGTATCTCTGCCAAGAAAACCCCAACAGGGGTCACAAAAAGTCAGACACAACTGAAAAATGACTGAAAAACAAGACATAAACAAGCAGTTCTCAAAGAAAAAAACCCAACCTATGAGTAATCATATGAAAAATTCCAAATCACTAATAATAAAGATATGACAATTAAAACAACCCTGTAGTTACATCTCAGAGACTGGCAGAGATGGCCAGAAAAAGGAAAATTATAATTGTTAGAGGAGATGTCAGGAGACAGGCAAACTAATATAGTGTTGGTGAAGCTGTAAGATGGTACAGTCATTCTGTTTATCTTTTTTATTTTTTGGCAACAATATTGCTAGTCCTCTTTTCTCTTCTACCTCCCCTTAATTGCTGTAAAAAAAAAAAAAGGAACAAAATCTTTGTAACAAATACGTATAATCAAACAAAAAAGATCCCCTCATTAGTCATGCCTGAAAAATGCACAACTTAATCTACATCTCAACTTAATCATCTCTGTCAGGTAGGTGAGTGGTAGCATGTTTCATCATCAGTCCCCCAGAATCTTGGTTAATCATTGCATTAATGAGTTCTTACATTTTTCTTTACAATGTTGTTGTTACAATTTAAATTGTTCTGCTGGTTCTGCCTACCTCATTCTGCATCAGTTTATACGAGTCTTCCCAAGTTTCTCTAAAACTGTACCTTTTTTCATTTATGGTTCAGAAATATATCACTACATTCACATACCATAAGTTGTTCAACTATTTCCCAATAGATGGGCATCCCCTTTGTTTCTAATTCTTCACTGCAACAAAAATAGCTACTACAAACATGTATATATACACATATATATACATATATATATGCACACATAGGTCTTTTTGCTATTTACTTGATCTTTGAGGACTATGGTATTGCTAAGTCAAAGGGGAAAATGCACATTTTAGCATTATTTGGAGCATAGTTACACATTGCTTCCCAGAATGACTGAACTAATTTATCAGCTCCATTGATAGTACAGTAATGTTCGTGTTTTCCATAAGCTTTGTCATTTTCTTTTTTGTCGTCTTTGGCAATCTAGTTGGTATAAGGTAAAGCCTCAGAGTTAATTTAATCTGCATTATCTAATTATTAGTGATTTGGAGCATTAGTTCATATAGCTATTGATGGTTTGAATTTCTTCTCCGAAGAACTGCCTGTCCATACATAGCTATTGATCATTTATCAACTGGAGAATAACTCTTGTTATAAATTTAAATCAGCTCTCTATTCATCATTAATATCAGACTTTTATCAGAGCAACTTTATACAAATTTTTTTCTCAGTTAAGCATTCAACAAAAACTGCTGGGAAAATTAAGCAGTTTGGGAAAAAGTTTTTACCAGAATCTCACACCATCTACCATAATAAGCTCCAAGTAGAAACATGAATGTAACATTATAAATAAATTAGAAGAGAACAGAGCTAAAATGGCAGTGTTGTTTTTGTGTGGTTTTTTTTTTTTTTGCTTTTTGGAGGGCAATTGGGGTTAAGTGACTTGCCCAAAGTCACATGGCTAGTAAGTGTGTCAAGTGTCTGAGGCTAGATTTGAACGCAGGTCCTCCTGACTCCAGGGCTGGTGCTCTATTCACTGCACCACTTAGCTGCCACTTAAGATGACAGTGTGATAGGAGGCAAGCTCTTATCCACAAACGCCTCCAGACATATAAAATGCACCAGATCAAATCCTGCTAGGGCAATCCATAAAAAAAGTCACAGTGAGGTTTTTGCCCAGCCTAGGTCAGCATAGGGAAATAGACAGGGAGGTCAATGGGAAATGAGGACAGGGTTGGATGAGTAGCTCACAGTGCATGAGCATTCTAGAACCCAAGGAGAGGCTGTACATTGGGGCAAAAGGATGGAACCTAGACCCAGCCACCCCTAGACCCAGACTAGAGCACTGCAACAGAGATAAATAATATACCAAAATTTATGGGATGCAACTAAAGTAGTCCACACAGGGGCAATCAAACTTACAACCAACATTTGTATATAATAATAGCAAAACATCAGAAGCAATAGAAAAGTATATCCCATTCCAAATAACCACAAAATGCATAAGATATCTGGGGATCAACCTCTAGAAGCAAAGAAAAGACTTATACAGATTTGGGGCAGTTAGGTGGGGGGTAGCTAAATGGTGCAGTGAATAGAGCACCAGCCTAGAGTCAGGAGGACCTGAGTTCAAATCTGACCTCATCTACTTTACACACTTACTAGCTGTGTGACCTTGGGCAAGTCACTTAACCCCAAATGACCTGCCTTCCCCCCTTCAAAACAAACATCCAAATAAAGACTTATACAGATTCAATTATAAACCACCACTAAAAGAAAATTTAAAAACCAACCTAAATAGCTGGAGAAATATTCTGTGTTTATGGCTATGCTATGCCAATATAATAAAAAAAAATGACAATACTACCAAAGTTAATTTATACTCTTAATGTTATATCAATCAAATTACCAAAGGGATATTTTATAGAGCTTGATAGAATGATGACAGAATTGATTTGGAAAACCAAAAGATCGAGAATATCAAGGGAAATGATGAGAAGAAGTAAGGGTAAAGGGGAAATAGTACTGCTAGACCTCAAGCTATTTTATAAAACAGAAGTCATCAAAACCATCTGGTACTTGTTAAAGAATAAAGAAATAGAAGAGTGGAACAGAATAGACAGGGGAAATTCAGGACAATAGAACTCAATAACGCAGTGTTTGATAAAGAGAAAAACACAAACTACCTAAGGAAAATCTCTCTATCTGATGAAAAAAAAAGTTGCTGGGAAAACTGAAAAGCAATCTGGCAGAAATTAGGATTAGACCAACATCTAACATACTCCCATGTAGTCCATACCAATACATTCCATAATACATTCTAAACACATAAATGACCCTAAATATAGAAGGTTATACTATTAAAAAATTGGAAAAGAAAAAGATTATGTAGCTCTTACAGCTATAGAAAAGAGATATATTCTTAACCAAATAAAATATAGAGATAATTACAAAAAAATAAACTGGATAAGTTTACTTGAAAATAAGAAAGTTTCTGCACAGACAATATTAATGCATCTAAGACAAGAAAAGAAGTGGTTGGATGGAAGGAAAACTGCAAAGTATTTACAACCGCATGAAAACATGCTCCAAATCACTACTAACAAAAGAAATGCAACTCAAAACAATCCTGAGATTTTACATCACACCCTGAAAATTGACAAAAAAATGACAAAAATGTCAATAGTCAATGTTCGAGGGGTTGTGAAAAGATAGGCACATGAATACATTGTTGGTAGAGGTGTAAAATGGCATGATAATTTTGGAAAATAATTTAGAATTATGCAGATAAAGTAACTAATATGTCCATGACCTTTGAACCAGAGACTCCATTACCAGGCTTATACCTTAAAGATGACTTCAATAAAGAAAAGTCCCCATATACTCCAAAATACTTTTGCAGCACTTTTTGTGATAGCTAAGAATTAGAAACAAAGTAAATGTCCATCAAGTGACAAATGGCTAAACAAATTGTGCCCATGAATGTAATGGAATACCATTGTGCTGAAAGAAATTATGTGTGTGTGATGAACACAGAGAAGCATAGAAAGATCTATATGAACTGATGCAGAGTAAAGTAAGCAGGACCAAGGAAACAATATACACTGTAACTACAACAATGTAAATGAAAAGAACAATGACCCACCAAAAAAAAAAAAAGGTAAATATAAAAAAATTATAAAGATCAAGTGAGATTCAAATGAAGAGATATGAGATAGGAACCTCCCAACCTACCCTTTTGTGGAGGTGAGAGGTCCACAAATGTTATACATTGTACATGTTTTTGGACTTTTTCAATGCATTAATCAATTGAGCTGATTTTTTATTTTTGCCCTCTAAAAAAATATTGTCATCTGGGATAGATTTCTGGGAGAGTTGGGGGGAAGGTCACATGGGATACTATAGTTATATAAGAAAGAGAAAATATCAATAAAATTTTATTCCAAAAAAATTTTAAAGAGAAGGAAGGCGTTAGAATTAAGAGGAGTTGGGAAAGACTTCTTGTAGAATGTGATATCTTAGCTGGGACTTAGCCAGTAGGTGGAAACGAGGAGGGGGAGTGTTCCAGGCATGGGAAGAAGCCAGAGAAAATGCCCTGAGTCAAGAGATGAAGTATCTTGCTCATGGAACAGCAAGGAGATTAGCGTCACCAGATCAAAGAGTATGTAATGAGGAATAAGATTTAAGAAGACTGGAAAGGTAGAAGGGGGCCAGGTTTTGAATGGCTTTGAACACCAGAGGATTTTGTATTTGATCCTGGAGGCAATAAGGAACTACTGGGGTTTATTGAAGAGGGAGAGGGTAAGGAGATTACACAGTCAGACATGCACTTTAGGAAAATCATTTTGGTGGCTCAATAGAGGATGGATTGGAGTGGGAAGATACTTGAGGCAGGCAGACCCACCAGCAGGCTATTGTAATAATTAAGGTGTGAGGTGATGGGGTGATGATTAACATTACTTTAGTCCTTATCTGTTTGGACTGCCAACATCGATGTGATATGGGCTAGCGTGCATCAAGTCCAGTTGAGATCCATCAATGATAAAGCTCCACTTCTGGCACACTAATTAAAACAGCTGGAGCTAGGACTTTTCTATTTACCCTTTAGTAAATGGAAAAGTCCTTTAGTCCTAGGTAGATTATTACAATGGTCAACATGCCCTGTTATTTGGTAAGGTAGTCAAAAAGTGGACAAAAATTTGAGTCTTCAGTTTGAGGTCAGCTCCATGACAGCGTATCACCAAACATTTCATCAAATTTGATGCAAACTGACTGGCCCTTGTGGATCACTTTCCAAATGCAATCCTGGCTTTCTCTACCCATTCTTTTTCTCCAGCAGCTGTTTAAACTGTCATGCATACTTCCCCTCAATGGGGGAGCCAAAGCTGATAGTGTAAGCAATTTCTGACTTCAACTTGGACAATAGCCGGCATTCTAAAGCTTTAGCAATTTGGGGCAATTTCAGCTATAGATAGTATTTCATGACAGGTGGGTAAATGCTTCAAAGTTCAGGCAATAGAAAAACAATTTAACTAATAGACTGACTCCTACAGGAATGAATGTTTGTATAAGCTAACTCCCTGTCCAGATATCCATTCCAACTGCTCCTATGTAAGCAGCATCTCAGCTGCTTGGAATTCTCTGTTTGTTCTGTTTGCATCTGGGGAAACTTTGTGATAGCATCTGTGATGCAAAAGAGGTCTGTGGTATGTGGGGTGAGTCAGCCACTGTTAGAACTGATGGGTATCCATTGCCTTTGAGAAATCTTACTCTTCTACAAGAGCAGAGAGTTATTTTGAATTGGATCAGTCTGGCTGAACTAGGATAAAATGGGAATCAAAAGCCTCACCCTGAGTGCTCTCCTAATGTCTACACAGAATGGAATCAAGTTGTGTCATGAATTTGTTATTTTAAATGGCTGTTTATGAGAAGCTAGGAGTGTCTCTATCTTTACTTAATATCTGCATTCTTCAAAAGTTCATATAAATAATAATTTTGCAAATTAGATTCTATTTTAAATGCACAACAGAAGCTCACTATTTAAATGATCCATTTGTAAATGTTTTTGTAAAGATATGACCCTCAATTAAATATACAGCATCTCATGGTAAAGAGCTGCAAAGCAAAGGGTTATTAACAACAAGAGTAAGGTGGAGGGTGAAGGATCAAGGAAGGCTTCATGGAAGAGGTAACATTCCATTCGAACTTTTGTAGGAATTCAACAAATGAAAGGGGAGGGAGGGCAAAGAGATGAAAAAAAGAGAGCATTGATGTTCGGTTGTCTTTCAGTTGTATCCAACTCTTCCTAATCATATTTGGGGTTTTCTTGGTAAAGATACAAGAATTGTTGGCCAGTTCCTTCTCCAGATCATTTTTCAGATGAGGAACTGAGGCAAACAGGGCTAAGTGACTTACTCAGATGGGTTTCTGAGGCCAGATTTGAACTCAAGAAATTGAGTCTTCCTGACTCCAGGCCCAGCACTCTATGCACTATGGCACCACCTATCTGCCCTGTTTATTACCCACACTTTGTGTATTTGTATACAGAGATCTGAAACTATGGCTTTTATTCATATCCATCCCTTGGATTTTGTGTCCTAAGAATTACTATCCTCTTTTCTATTATTCTTTTAGTGTTCTCCCCGTTACTCTCTATGATAATGGACTTGGCCAATCTATGTAGATATTTTTTTCTGATCCTCCTCCTTTTTCTGCTTAAAGCCCTCTTAATCAGATTTGCAAAATACCAAGAAAACATGGTTCATCAACCCTCATTAGGTACACTCCATCCCAGGCCAAGTGACCATCATTCTTATATTTGAATCTTTGGTCTAGAAATCTAAATCCTGTTCTCAATTATACTCTTTGCCAGCAGCTCACTTCCAAAACCTGCTTTTCTCTTCTGAATCCCCTTTCCTTCCAGGAGAATTAATAATGAAAACACTGATTGTGTTCTTTCGGTCCTCAGTTTCTCCCTCAGGACTTCAGGTTCTTAGCAAATCTTTCCAAGTTCCTTCTCTCAGTATCATTTGTCACTAAACGAATAACAAGAGTGTGTAGCAACTGTCAAGTTTGACAGATCTCAGGGGGTATCTCCATCATCTGTTTACTTCCAAAATCCACCTTTTCCTTGTGAATCTCCTACCTCAATCAGCATTAATGATGAATAGATCCCTTGTGATCTTAAAATCTTCAAGTTTTTCTCTGTAGGATTTCATCATCCTTAATAATGCTATCTGAATCCCTTCTGGTCCCATTATTTATGATTAATCACCAAGAATGGGTAGTTGTTAGGATTGGCTTTTCTCCTGCCTGTGATTTTCTTAAGATAGCCAAACATCCTGTCCCCCAATTAGTGATGTGAAGGAATGAATAAGGTTTGACATGTCTCAGAAGGTACTTCAGTATATCCCATATATTCCTATACCTTGGGAAGAGAGTCAAACTAATTTCCTCCTTGTTTATATTAGGTCAGCAAATTACCACCTCAGCATCCACCTCCAAAGGCAGTCACTGGCCTTCACTACTTGTCTCTTTTCCCTCTTACCATTAGTGAATGATTCCTTACCTAATAGCACTTGTGAATTTGAGAGAAATGATTCATTGAGTATTTGTATTAGTCAGTTCATTATGATTTTAAACAGTATTAGTCAGTTCATTATGATTTTATAAGGGATAATGTTTATTATAATTATTTTAATATATTCATCTGGTAATACATATCTAGTCAATTACCTAATAATAGGTATAAGAACAAGCAGTGTATTAATCCATATTTTGTATAAGTCACATAGGAATATAGATTCTAATAGAAGGACCCTGTAATAGGTCTCAAACTTTAATGTAATGTTCATTACATGTTTAATGGATATGGAGCTCACTTGTGCAACCACAAGAATATTGAGAAAGATATGTCTAGACTGTTTTGCTCAAATTCCATGACCAAACCAAGCATGGGTGATGTCATTGTACAGAAAGTTCCCCTGACATGTTCTTGGAGCATATGTATAGCTTGTACCATCTCTCCCTGCCTAAGCTAATAAGGAGCCCATCCATCTTATGACCACATAGTCTTGCTTCACCCAACTTGTGACCCCGAGGACAGATCATTTTTGCTTATCTTAGCTTATGCATCATATGTCAACCAATGGGATTCTGTATTTTACCATGCCTCTTTTGCATAATTGGGTATCAAACTCTATAAATCCAAGGTTGCAGGAGAAAGGGGCATCTCATATGGTCAGGAAGATCTGATGTCCACTTCATTAGAGGGGACCCTGCACACTTTAATAAAGTACCATTGGCTCAGAGTTTTGTTTCAGTCTTTTTTATTGTAGGTTGGACAATTTTAACCTCCATGAATCTATATCATCATTCCTTGGAGGACAAACAGAAGTTTTCTCATCAGATGGGCCATATCCACCTCCACAGAACAAAGCTCATACCTATTGGGAGGGGGAGGTATGAAGGGAATAAGCATTTATATCGCATCTACTCTGCTCCAGGCACAGTCAGATATTATCTCATTATTGAAATACAAATGCTTTCCTTTCTCTTCTCTCTGACATCCTTCCACCCTCCAACTTCATGATACTGTCTAGAAGTTCCTCTACTTCTTCACATTCTTATTCATTTTTTAGCTTCTTCCTTTCTTTCAAGAACCACTCCATTCTCTCTGTTAACCTGGAAATTATATAAATATTTTCCCAAATGAAAACCTAATCTTCTAGGATACAGCCTAAATTTTACTTTGCAGATACTAGGTATTCATTGGTACTAGCAAAAGCACAAACATTACAGGTCAACGCAGAATTCTTAGGAAAACAGATTTAGATCTGGAAGGGATCTTAGAAGTCATCTAGTCCAAAACTCTCATTTTACAGTTGAAAAAACAGAGGCTCAACTAGTTGAAATGACTTGCCCAGGGTCATTCATCTGATTAGTGACAAACGTGGGGTTCAAACTCAGATCCTCTGCCTTCAATTCCAGCATTCCTTCCACTATTCATGCTTGAATTCATATCATAAGTATCCAGATCAAAAGTCTTCTTTTGAGGCAGCTAGGTGGCACAGTGAATAGAGCACCAGCTCTAGAGTCAGGAGGACCTGAGTTCAAATCTGGTCTCAGACACTTGATAAATTTGCTAGTTGTGTGACCTTGGGCAAGTCATTTAACCCCAAATGCCTTGCCTTCCCTCCTCCCAAAAAAATGTCTTCTTTTTAGTAACTTTCTTGGGGAACACTTCTGGATAACTAGATGCTTTCTGCCACTATTTTTTCCTTCACACCCATCTCACATGAGGAGGTGGCCCTTCTTGCCAAGGCAAACCCTTCTACATGTATGATTGAGCCCATTTCATCTTGTCTTCCCCAGCAGATTGTGCTCTTTCTCACTAATCTTCGATCTCTCCCTGTCCACTTGGATGTTCTCCCACTACCTAGAACCATGTCTCCTCCATCCTCAAAAACCCTCACTTGATCTGTCCATCCCCAGTAAGCATCATCTTATATCTCTCCTCCTCCCTTTGGTGGCTAATATCTTGGAGAAGGGTGTCTACAATCAGTGCCTCCTTTCTCTCCTTTTGTTCTCTTCTTAATCCTTTGAAGTCTGACCTCAGACCTCATCATTCAACTGAAACCACTCTCTCCAAAGTTACCAGTGACCTCTTAATTGCCAAATCTAATGGCTTTCTCTCAATTCAATTTATTTATTTTACTTTTTGGAGGGCAATTGGGGTTAAGTGACTTGCCCAAGGTCACATAGCTAGTTTTGTGTTAAGTGTCTGAGGTCGGATTTGAACTCAGGTCCTCCTGACTCTGGAGCTGGTGCTCTATTCACTGCACCACCTAGCCACCGAATTCAAATTCTTCTTGACCTCCTAAACCTATTGATCATACTTTTCTCCTTGATATTTTCTTCTCTCTAAGTTTTCATGACACTGATGTCTCTGGTTCTGCTCCTACTTCTCTGACCACTCTTTCTCATCCTATTCTGTAGGTCATACCCACTTATAGTGGGTAACCTCTAAGATTCTGTCCTGGGCAGGCAGGCAGACAACAAGCATTTATTAAACACTTGCTATGTGCCAGCCACTGTGTTAAGTGCTGAGGATACAATACAAGCAAAAGGGAAGATAGTCCCTGCCCTCAAGGAGCTTACATTCTGGTGGAGGAAGATAACACATTAAAAAAAGCTGAAAAGAGGAGGAGGAAGGGACCTAGTCAGGGGGATGAATGGTGATGAAGTCCAGAGAGTCAGAACAGCTGGGAATGGATTAAAAGGTGGCTGGCTTGGATATATCCCTCAAATAGAGGCCCTGGAAAGAACTCACCAGTAGGAGAAGGGAGCCAGTGTGGCAGAGGGATATTCCAGAGTGAGAAGGCAGCTAAGTTATGGTGGCAAAATCCAAAGTTAGAGGCACAACCAACTTCTCATCTCCCACTATACTATTTTATTTGATGTCCTTATAATGAGCCATGGATTCAATCATCATATCTATGCAGATGAATCTCAGATCAGTCAGTCAGTGAGAATGAGGAGTTGAGGATTAAATTGGGGATCTGGGTGATCCCCTAACTTCTCTCCTGACCTTCAGTCTTGAATCTCCAACTGCCAACTGGATATCTCAAACTGATTTCTCCATAGACATCTTAAATACATGTTCCAAACAGAACTCATTACTTAGAGGGTACCACTATCTTCCCAGTTGCCCAGGTTCACAACCTAGGTATCATCCTCTGCTCAAAAAATCAATCAAATCTGAGTGGCTAGGTGGTGCTGTGAATAGAGCACTGGCCCTGGAGACAGAAGGACCTGAGGTCAAATCCGGTCTCAGACACTCAAACAAAACTAGCTATGTGATCTTGGGCAAGTCACTTAACCCTAATTGCCCTCCAAAAAGCAAAAAAAAAAAATCAACCAAATCAATAAACATTTATTAAATGTCCACTATGTGTAAGGCACTGTGTGTGCTGAGAATACAAAAAAAAAAAAAAGAGGCAAAGGATAGTCCCTGCCCTCAAGGAGTTTACAGTCTAAGGGGCATGGAGAACACAATATGCAAACAATTATATACAAAGCAAGCTATGTACAATATAAATAGAGATAATTAACAGAGGCCTTGGTGGGATTTAGCTCAGACTTAAAGAAAGCCAAGAAGGTCAGTAATTGGAGCAGAGGAGGAGAGCATTCCAAGCATTAGGGATAGCCAAAGAAATGTCCAGAGTCAAGAGCTGGAGTGTCTTGCTTGTGAAACAGCCAGGAGGCCAGTGTCACTGAATCATAGAGTACATGTCAGGGAGAAGGTATAAGAAGAGTGTAAAAGTAGGTGGGCAGGGAGGCCAGGTGGCTCAGAGTAAGAGCACCGGCTCCAGTGTCAGGATGACCTGGATCAAATCTGGGCTCAGATACTCAGAACCACACCCAGAAATAACTGGCTATGTAACCTTGAGCAAGTTACTTAACCCCGCTTGCTTTTAAAAAAATAAAAAAATTAAAATTAAAAAAATTTTTAAAAAAAGTAGGTGAGAACCAGGTTATGAAGGGCTTTGAATGCCAAACAAAACAGTTTGTATTTTAATTTTCAAGGCAAGAAGGAGCCACTGGATTTTGTTGAGTAGGGGGTTGTAATGGGAATGCAAATTTGGAAGATCTTCCCTGCCCCTAGGCTAAAGTGCACCTGGAGCCTGGGGTGGGAGGCTTGTTTTTCAGTAGATACTTCTTGATTGGCCAGTGAGTCCAGGAGGTTGTTACATTCTCTGAGCCAGGAGAAGGCTATATAAGCCCTGATATGTAGCTTTGTTTTGGGGGCTCACTTTGAGAAGTGTTCTGTGATTTGATATGGATTCTGAGAAGCCGTTGTCCGGAGCCCCCCCGGCTTTGAAAAACCCAGATGTTGAAACCCAGATGTTGACTGGGTATGGATGTAATGGTTGGACAGTTTGGAAATCTATCTACTTGATCTGTTTCTGTCTTGCTAATTCTGCCTGTATACTTTGAAGTTCGGGATGCTGACCTTTTTCCCCTGAACAAGGTAAACGATATATGTCTGACTGATTAAAGTAAGCTTGTTAACCTATTTTGAGTTGCTTTCCTTTATCAAAGCAGATCCAAGAACCTGTATTGGCAGCAAACCCTGAGGACGCTTGGGGTGCTTGCTGCTACAGGGGTAGACATGATCAGACTTACACTTTAGGAAAATCACTTTAAGTGAGGAATCCAGGGTGACACCTAGGCTGAGAGCCAAAGGGTTTGGGAGGATGGTGCTGCCCTCTATAGTGATAGGGAAGGTAGGAGGCAGGGAGGAGTTGGGGGAAAAGATAATGAAGATATCAAACTGAATGTCCATTCAGCTTCAGATGTCTGAAAGGTAGTTGGAGAGGTGAGACTGGAAGTCAGTAGAGAGTTTCAGGCTAAATAGGTAAATTTGAGAATCATTAGCATAGAGATGATAAGTGAAGAAGAATAGAGGGAGAAAAGGGCTAGGACAAAGCCCAGAAGGACACCCCCAGTTCCAGTGTGTGATCTGGAATAGGATTCAGCAAAGGAGACAGAAGGAGCAGACAGGCAGAAGGGGAACAAGGAGAGATCGGTGTCCCAAAAAGCTAGAGAGAAGAGAGTATCAAGGAGGAGAGAGGGCTACAGGGAGGTCCAGGAGGATGAGGATTTAAAAGGGGCCATTAAATTTGGCAACTAAGAGATCATTAGTAACTTTGGAGAGAGCAGTTTTGTGGAATTGATAAAGTCAGGAGTCAGATTGTGAAAGGCTGAGAGGAGAGAATGTGGAGGCACCTATTGCAGATGACCTTTTCAAGAAGTTTAGGTACAAAAAGAAGAGATAGAGGATGTTAGTGGAAACAGCAGAGACAAAAAGATCATGTTTTCAAAATGGGAGAGAGATAAGTATGTTTATAGGCCATAGTAAGTGATCCAGTAAACAGGGAGAGATTGAAAATAAATGAAAGAGGGGGGATGACAGAGAGGACAATCTGTTGAAGGATAAGGGATAGGATGGGATGACTTGAACAAGTAGGGGGGTTAGCCTTGGTAAGAGTAAAACCACCTCATCATGTGAAACAGGAGTGAAGGAGGAGAAAGTGATAGCATCTGAGTGGAGGGAGATGAGGAAGAGGGGGAAAGAGGGAGTTCACAGTGAATGGCCTCAATTTTTTTCTGTAAAACATGAAATAAAGTTCTTAGTTGAGAGGATAGGGGAAAGGGAGCCATGATTTGAGGAGGGAAGAAAAGGTTTGGAAGTCTCTTCAGAGAGTAGGACAATGAGGGAGGCATAGTAGGATTGCCTAGCAGCAGTGAGGGCCCAGCTGAAGTTGCATAACATTTATTTGTAGAGGACCCAGTCAGAACAGTTGCATGATTTTCTCCACATTCATTCAGCAGCTCATGTGTAGATAAGAAGGCAATGAGTGATGGAAGTGATCCAAGACTGAATAATTAACTGGACATAATTGTGGATATGATAAGGGGACTAGCTTTATCTTTAGCTGATGTGGGATAAAGGAGTAAATCATGGGAGATGAGTAGGTTCAAGAACGTATTGGTTTCAGGGAGAATCAATACATATGTTGAAGTCCCCTAGTATGAGGGCAAGAGGTGAGGAGGAAAGAAAAATTATGAGCCAGATACCAAACTCATTAAGGAAGGAAAGGGAGTGACCTAGGCATCTGTAGATAATAAATAGCTACCAGGATTTTGATTGGGTGGTAAGCATGAATAGCATGAACCTCAAAGGAAGAAAGGTTATGCAGTGATGGAGGAAGAGGGAAAACCTGGAAGTGACAATGGGGAGAAAGGAGTATTCCAACTCCTCCACCTTAACCAGTGAGCTGAGGAGAATGATGAAAAATGCAGCCAGTACTAGAAAGGATGGCCAAGGGGGCTGTTTCATCAGGTGGAAGCCAGGTATCACTAAGAGCTAGTAGATGGAAAGAGAGGGGAAAGAATAGATTTAAGATGAAAGAATTTTGTTGCATATGGAGCAGACATTCCAAAGGACACCATGGAAGGACTGGGTGGAGTTAGGTTGAAATTTTGGGGTGGGAGGGTTAAAGGAGATGGGAAGGAGGAATCAGGGAGTAGTGGGTATGGAATGAAGTTTGGATGATAATCAGAGTTTTGGAATTCACAGTCACTGGGATGTGAAGAGTATGACCAGGTGGGAGGATGTTCATCCCTGAATGGAGAGTGCCAGTGCTCTACCCATAAAGGACAGGTGCAACAGGAGATGGGTGGCCAGAAGTCAAAGGGAGGGTTGTTCTTTAACATCCCAGTTTGGAGATTGGGCTGGCAGCAGGAGATGGAAGATTTCTGTGCTAATACAGATAGAAGTGGCTCTTTAAGGGCAGATGAAAGATGCTGAGCCAGACCCTGGTGGCCTTTTCTCAGGATACATTCTGCTCTCAGCAGAAGAGAAACTCAGTTCTCGGTTGTCAAGTTCTGTCACTGATACCTTCATAACATGGTACTCACTTCTTTCTCTTCTCTGACACTGTTACCTCACACCCAGACTATGACAATAACTTTCTGGTTGGTTTCCCTGCTTCCAGCCTCTTCCCCATTCTGGTCTATCTGGTAGTTAGCAATCAGCGTGATCTTCCTAAAGTGCAGGTCTGACCACATCACCATGCCACCCCTAATCAATACATTCCAATGGCTCTCCATTACCTACAGGAACAAATAAATACAAAATATTCTGTTTGGCTTTTAAAGGCCATCATTACCCTTCCTATCTGTCTAACCTTGCCTCTTACTCCACAGACTCTGTGATCCAGTGACCTTGGCCTCCTTGGGGTTCCTCCAACTATTGACTGTGACCTTTCACTGGCTGTCCTCTCCATACCTGGAATTCTCTCTCCTCAGCTCCACCTCATAACTTCCCCCTATTCCTTCAAGTCTCAGTTGAAATCCCACCTTCTGCAAGAAGCCTTTCCCAGTTATCCCCATTAATTCTAGTGCCTTCCCTCTGAGATGATCTCCAACTTAACCTGTCTGTATCTCAATTGTACATCATGGTTTCTTGTCTCCCCCATTAGAATGTAAGCACCTCGAGAGCAAGGACTATTTGTGTCTTTCTTTGTATTCCCAATGCTTTGTATGGTGCTTAGCATATAAGTGTTTAATAAATGCTTGTTGATTGACTAACTGCTATGGCATTTGACATACGGCATATGATATGCCCATTTGTTACTCTGATGGCACCACACAGACATGCCCATTTGTTGCTCTGGTGGCTTATCTGATGTAGACTCTCTAATGAACCTTAATTTATATAGGGCAGACTTCCTGTCTTTTCTCCGGCTAATTCAAGGCAATCTTCTTAGCTGTTGTTAATTGGTAGTTTCACATTCCTGACATACCCTTCTGCAGATAAAAGTAAAAATCTGATTTACTAATGGGATCTAGCCACCTTGTAACTCCTACCTATTGCTATCCAAATATCTCCTGGCTAATTGACCCCTGGAAGAGGAACTTTCCTGGCACCAGGAGCCAAGGAGACCCCAGGAGGAGAATTGTAAAGAGCAAAGGAAGATTGCCAACAAGACTTTGTCCTGGATAACACCATTAACATGGAGATCATCACTCCAGCATAAACCTACATACCAGATCTCTCCCATGCTTTTATGTTCTAACTTCTATTATCCTATGGCTGGTTCCCCAATTTTCAATTACTATGTTGTGTAAAACGAAAGAATACCAAATTTGGAATTAAGAGACTTGTCTAATCTTGGTCTCAGCTACAAACTAGCTACATGGCCTTGGGCAAATCACTTAACCTTTATGAACCCCTGTTTTTTCATCTATAAAATGAGTATAATCAGACATCACTTACTTCAGGGGGCTGTTGTGAGGAAATGTTATTTTTATTTTAAATAGTGTTTGCTGGTTTCATCATCTTTAATACAGAGTAATGATAAGCCCTCCCCTGATACCTTAATGATCTAATGATATAACAAATAAAAAGTTTCTTGGAAAAAAAAATTGTGTATATAATGCTGAAGGTATATAATTGTCAATAAAACTTTGTTTAGCATCTATGTGCCAACTACTGAGTTAAGCACTGGAGATACAAAGAAAGATAAATGTAGTCCCTGCCCTCAAGGAGTTCACAATCTAATGGGGGAAGACAAGATATAAAAAAAGCTGAAAGGGGAGGGGAAGGCACAGAGTAAGAGGAGGGTGTGGGTAAGGGCATGATGAAGTCCTGCAGCCAGGTGGAAAATGAGGTGTCTGGCTTGGCCTTCCTCCTTAAATAAGGAATCTTTGAAGAAATCTGCAGGACCACCCTCCATCCTGTCCTTTTAGAGGAAGGGAGGGATCCAAGGGCAGAAGGCACTCAAGAAGAATGAGTTTCAGAGTTGATGTGACCCTGCAAGAAGATGGGATAATGGTGAAGTCCAGGTGAGCAGACAGGTGGGAGGTCAGTTACTAATGTTATCAGTCCAAATACTGGCGGCATTTTCCTCAGATATGACCTGTATAAATTATGAGTGCAGCCTATAATCATGTTATTTTTCATTCTTTTCCCATATACTTTTTTTTTTCCTTTCAAAGAGTTCTCACTTTTAAAGTGCAGTCTATATTAGGGGCTAAATAGTAGCCTATACTTGGATAAATACGTCATCACTGTTTTATGTTAAGTCATTCCACAGAACATTTCAGGAAATGAAGAACACAATGTGGTTTAATTTTATTGCATACCTTTGAGCTCCTTCCCTTGAAGGAAATATGTCATGCTGAGCTGAAAAAGGTACATTACAGGTTTGGATACTTAGCTTTTGGAACTCATTAAATTTAGGCAATGAAAAGAATATACATAATATAATATACAACAGAATAGCCTTGCAACTTTGTAACAGCGAGAAGAGAAATCAGTCACCAAGAAACAAACAGAAATCACCCTGGATGACACCATTTCTGCTTCCTATTCTCATTTATTGGATAGATGCTTTCACCAGAGATAAGAAAACAGCAATGCTAGGGATAGCTAGGTGACACAGTGAAGAGAGCAGCTGCCCTGGAATCAGGAAGACCTGAGTTCAGATGTGACCTCAGACACTTAATACTTACTGTGACCTCAAGCAAGTCACTTAACCCCAATTGCCCTGCCCCCCCTTCTAAAAAAGAAAGAAAGAAAGAAAGAAAGAAAGAAAGAAAGAAAGAAAGAAA
>NW_027187130.1:0-52182 GCF_028583685.1 Petaurus breviceps papuanus | reverse complement strand
GAAAGAAAGAAAGAAAGAAAGAAAGAAAGAAAGAAAGAAAGAAAGAAGCAATGCATGATGTCAACAGACAACTGGGAATATGCCCTAATGAATGCAAAGAGCCTTAGGTTGAATGGCAAATGACAGCTGACCTTTCCCACTGTGACCATCTCAAAACTGGGAACTGTACAATTCCAAGTCATCATTAATGCTTGCCCACAAGCCTTCCCATTACTCTTAATGTTTGTGACCTCGTGTATCTCTTTACCTAATACTTTAATACAATATTTTTACAACTACTTCCCCACTTCCAACACACGCTCAGATCACCCCACCTTGACTACCCCATTGCCTTCAATGCTCAGAATCACTTTTACCAGGATTTTGACAGAACAGAAGATGAACAGAAGCAAAATGGTATAATAATGAATAGTGGAACTTCCCTTAACCCTTCTGCCTCTGATTTCTGGCATCTTGAGCTATCTTGACACCTTGAATTTTATCTCCTCTTTTTCTGATTTCACTTCCTGTTTTCTGGATCTGCTTCCTTTGGGAAGGAAAACTAAAGCAGTCCAGCAAAACCAATTAATACACGATTATGGCCAACAGTATACACAGTATGCCACACCCATAGTCTCCCATCTTTGTTAGGATGGGAGGGAAGTGACTTTTTTTCAACTCTTCTATGTCTCTCTCATTTTCCCTGTGACACCCTACTAGAAATACCTGAAATCTGATATGATGTTTTTGTTTCAGCAGAGGATTTATAGTATCTCCAAAAGAAAATTACTCCAGAACGCTAAATTAAGAAGAAAATTTTAAAAAGAATGTGCTGACATTTTTTGATGGTTTTCAGGAACAATGAATCCCATTGTCCTCTACAAATCTCTCCAGAGAGCTGTATAGAAGTACTCACTTGAGAACAACATCTGTTTAGTGATCTCCCTATATCAAATGACTTCCTTTAAAGCAGAATGTGAGTGTGTGTGTGTGTGTGTGCACAAAGTGGGAAAAGTTTCTAGAATTTCAAGTACCACCTGAAAATACACATTCTTCCCCTCAATAATCGTCTCAGTTACCTGGCACCCTCCAGGATTTATTCACAAAGATACAATAAAATATCATTGTCCACTGGCCTGGGAAAATCAACACCTGGTTTTAATGGGAAATAGTTGAGTCTTTTTCTCTTTCTTAAGAAAATCAACTTGGCAGAAGAATGGTTCTTTTTCTCCCAAAATGTGAACAGCTCTGAGATGTGTAGCCAGAATTCCGATTAGCACCCCCAGACCTAGGTTTTCAAATGTAGTACTTGCTTTGAATTCTTGAGGATTGAAGCTGGGGCTGTTTCTCCATAATGAATTGAAAACATGCACATTTGCATGAAACCCAGGAATTAATGAGCAGAAGGATTCTGGCAGCTGCAATCACCTCACCATTTCCCATCAGACAAAATAAACCTCCTCAAATTAAAAAAAAATACCAGTTTCCATGCGAAGGGATTCCAGATAACTAGGCGTTTCTACTATTATAGTGTTCCCTAGTGACCTGCATCAATTAGGGGGAAAAATACTTGAATTACGAAAGCTGTTTTCTCCTTAGCATACGTATTGGATTCATTCTGATTAATCCACTGCAATCTAGTTCCCACCCCAAATACTGTACTGAAACTGCTCTTCTCAAGTTCATCAATAAACTCCTTCTTACCAAATCAATGGTCTTTTCTCAGTCCTAATCCTCTTTTCCCTCTCTGCAGGATTTGTTACTCTTGGCTAGACCCTTCTTCTTGGATATCTGTCCTCCCTTGGCTTCTTTTAAAATCTACTATCCTGGTTACCTTTGGTTGTTTATTCACAAATGTTCCTTTAAAAAAAATTCATTGTCTTTCCCAAAGACTTTCCTCCTCCCTCTGTTAATACAACCCTCCCTAGTACCAAAGAAAAACAGCTAAATAAAACAAATCATCACATTAGCTATGTCTGACAAGATATGCCTCCTCACACATTTATAGTCCAACACCCTCTGTGCAGAGGAGAAAGATATCCATTGATCAGAGATCTAATGTCTTTCAATGTTACATTCCTTTTCAATATGAGGTCAATTGTTCCCCCACTTCTACTTACTTCAGTTTGCATCAGTTCAACTAAGTAGTTCCCATTTTCTATTAATCTATCATATTCATGTTTTATGGGAAAATAATATTCCATTGCATTCATATGCCAGGCATTCCCCAATAAATGAGCATAAACTTCACTTCCAGATCTTTGCTACCACAAAAAGTCCTGCCATAAATATTTTTGTATACACAGGACCTTCTACTGCCTTTAACTTCCCGGGAGTACATGCCTAGCAGTGGTATCAATGGATCAAAGGAGATATATAGTTCACTGGCTTTTCTAGTATAGCTCGAAATGATTTTCCAGATGGTTGGGGCATTTCACAGACACACCAACAGTGTATTAGTGTGTGTAATTCATAGTCCCTTCAGCATTTACCCTTTTCATCTTTGATCATCTTTACCAATCTGATGGATATGGAGTGAAACTTCAGAACAGTTTTAATTTGTATTCCTGTTATTTTTAGTTATTTGGAGCATTCTTCCACGTTTTTCATGCATTCTTTTAACAAAGTTGTAGATGTTTCACATTTCTTTATTTTAGAAATTACTTATTCATATTCTTTTTTTTTTCTTTTTTCTTTTTGGAGGGGGGAGGGCTGGGCAATTGGGGTTAAGTGCCCAAGGTCACACTGCTAGCAAGTGTTAAGTGTCTGAGGCTGGATCCAAACTCAGGTCCTCTTGACTCCAGGGCTGGTGCTTTATTTACTGCACCAGCTAGCCGCCCCACATGTTCATATTCTTTAACTACTTGTCAATTAGAGAATGTCTCTTGTTCTATATTTAGATCAATTCCCTATATGACTTGGATAGCATATCTTTATCAGACGTATCTGCCCAGAGATTTTTTTCCCCTCACATAACTTCTCTTCTTATTCTAGTTGCATTGGTTTTGCTTATGAAAAAGCCTTTTGTTTGTTTGTGTTTGTTTCAGTCATATCTGACTCTTCATGACCCCATTTGGGGTTTTCTTGGCAAAGTTACAGGAGTGGTTTGCCATTTCCTTTTACTAGATCGTTTTCCAGATGAAGAAACTGAGGCAAAGTTAAGTGACTTACTCAGGATCACACAGCTAATAGGTTTCTGAGATCAGATTTGAATTCACAAAGACAATCATCCTGACTCCAGGCCATGCATTCTATCCATTGTTCCACCTAAGTGCCCAGAAAAGTTTTTTAATTTTATGCAATCAAAATTGTCTATTTTACCTTTTGTGATCATTTCTATTCCTTGTTTAGCCAAGAATTCTTCCCTTGAATATAGTCATGCCAGATCCTCCTATTCTCTTCTAATCTCGCTCCTTCTCCAGTCATTCTCTCTCTTCTTTATAGCTCTTCTTCCTATTTCCACATCTTAAAAGTAGGCATTTCACAAAACTAACTTATTAAACCTTCTCTCATACATTGTCTCCCTTGGTGTTTTCATGGATGTCCATAACTTCACCTATCACCTAATGATTCCTAAATCTCTATTGCTAGTCCTACCCTAAACTCTAGATTCTCCTTTCCAGTCATCAGTGGACACTTCCATGTAGATGTCCCACCAGTATCTGAAATCCAATATATCCAAAATTGAACTTATCTTCCTCCCCAAATCTGTACCAACTATTGACTTTCTTCTTTCTGGTAAGGATATCACCTTATATAAGGATATCATTCTTCTAGTCACCCAACAAATAAGCTTCATAGTCACACTTACCTACCTTTTCCCTTGTCCCCATATCCAATTAGTCACTGGTACTATACAATAAACATTTTTTAGGTATCTATTGTATACATAGTCCTGTGTTGGATGCTGAGGAAGCTACAAAGTAGGATATGGTCCCTGCCCTAAAGAAATCTTGTAGGAGAATAGGAGTCTAGTATAGGTGGTTATAATATACCAAATTACATTAGGGGCTTGATCAAGGACCCCAAGCTCTTGAACCCAGCTCTGGATAACCTCTCAGTCTGAGAGATGGCAACCATGGTGAGAGAGAGTTTGTGACTAAGTTGGGAGAGTTCCTACTCCTTATTCTCTTCCATAAAAGATCCTTGAATATTATTTTCTAGGGAGAAAAGAGGCAGTTCCAATCTCTTGGCTCCATGACTCCCTCCTCTCCACTGTTGCCATCTCTTGGGCATTTGCAAGTGGTATATATACCACTACCTCTCCATGGCTAGATTCAGGAATTCGGGGCCCAGAAACTCCCCTGAACATGGTTAGACCAACACTTTAGGAAAATAACTTTTGCTGCTGTGTAGAGGATGGATTGGATTGAAGTGAAATGGGACATGAAAAACAATTTAGGAGGCTATTTCAGTAGTCCAAGAGATGAGGGCCTAAAGGAGGTAAGAGAATGCATGAATAGAAAAAAAGACCCATGCTAGTGGCAAACTCTGGGAAGACCCTGGGACCTACCCACAGTTTCTAACAGCTCCCAAGAAAACCCACACACACCCGGCAGTTTCCAATAGCCCCTAGTCCTGGAACACCTGGCAAAGCTAACCCAGGTTCATTTCTGTGACTGTTTCTGTAACTTCTTAACATTCTCCTCCTCCAAATCAGCTGTTCTGTGTATCTAATGAGAAATGTTCTGTGCCTAATGAGAACTCCATTCTCCTCTTTCTCCCTGGGCATCTCTGTCTGAATAGAGCAGTATGTTATCCTGAATTGCAATTCTTTGACCTTGAATAAATATCTCACTTTATTTACTCAAAAAAAATTGTCTTTACATATAATTGGAAAAGATAAAATGCTATTTTAAAAAAGGAGTGTAACTATTTGGCAATTTGTGGAGGATTGATTAGAGAAGAGCAAGCCTGAGTTCAGGGAGATTAATTACAAGCTAATTGTGCAGTGTTTTAAAGACTGAATTAGGATGCTCTCCATGTGAGTCGGGGAAAGGGGCTGGATGCAAGTGATATTGTGAAGGTAGAATTGACAAAACGTGGTGACCGGCAGGGTGTAGATGATGGAGAGAGAGTGATGAGATAAGGATGGTGCCAAACTGATGAATGTGTGTGTCTGAAAGAACAGTGGTGCCCTTGACCAAAAAAAAATAAAGTTAAAAAAAGAATAGTGCTGTTTTGGATATTTGAATTTAAGGTGCCTATGGGACATACATGTCCAATAGTCCATTGATGATAATGAACTGATTCTCAGGAGAGACATGAGGGCTGGATATACAGAGCTAGGAGACATCTGCGTAGAGAGGCTTACAGTCCATGGGAATGGATGAGATCATTGAATACGGGCCTAGAGAGAAGATAAGGAGACCTAGAACAGAGTGGGGAATACCCATAGTTAGGGGGTGAATTGTAGATGATCTAGCAAAGAAGGAGCCAGAGATATGAGAGAAGAGCCAGCAGAGCAATGTCACAAAAACCCAGAAAGGAGAGAATAATGAGGAGGAAGGGGTGGTCAGCAGTGCTAAAGGATACAGAGAGGGCACGAGATCACTGGTAACTTTAGTGGAAGCTGTTTTAGTTGAGTGATGGGTCAGAAGCCAGATTGTGTTTTGCTCTAAATAATAGCTATAGAACAGAAAGAAAATTCCTTTTCCAGTAGACATTCAAAGCCTTCTGTGATCTAGCTCCAACTTACTTTTTGGACTTCACGTCTTATTCCTTACCCTCATGTGCCTCACACTATAGCTATTACACTTGCTGTAAAACATGCTGCTCACTTTCCTACCATTGATGCTATTTCTTCTACCTGAAATTGAGCCTTCCCCAAATCTCTGCCTATTAAAATTCTACCCAACTTCCAAAATGTAGCTTAAACACCATCTCCTTTGTTAAGTCTTCTCTAATTCTCCTAGCCAGAAACCATCTCTGCCTCCTCTGTGCTCCCATCATACTTTGCATTTTATGCTAGGATACTTGCCTCTAGGATAAGTATAATTATCAATCATAGAACCTCCTTTCCAATTTCTGCCTTGGTCTAGCCATTCGTATCCTTGTGGTCTCTCCTCTTCTAGCTTCTTCGAGGACCAGGATCCTATTATGCTCACCTTTTTGTCTCTTACAACATCTAGCACTGTACAGGCCTTGCATATGTAACCTCTCCACTCTTCCAGGTTGGACAGATTTTCTATAGGATAACCCCATGAAATGTGTATGTGGAAGGAGACATTGTTTCCTGAATGGTTGAGAGGGAGATGAGCGGCAATCCTGTATACCTGTGCGGGTGAAGGGATTTCTAGAGATAGTTAAAGGACACACTTTGAAGAGAGTTGGAGGACTTTACAAGAATTGGATGTGTGAGAAAAAGTACCGACTTTTGAATAGCTAACAAGAGACTTGAGAATCACAAACACATTTAGAGCTGAGCCCCAATATGTCTCTTGATCTCCAGCACTTAGGACCCTAGAGACTTCTGAGAGCAAACTTCCCATTAAGGAGATTTCTCTGTCCTCTCGTTAGAGCCGAGATCTTATTTCACTCCAAAAGAGCCCACTGTATATTCTTGGACCTATTCTAATCTGCATAACTTCATAATGTTCTTTTTAGTATTTACTTTGCTAGCTATTCCTGATGGTTTTCTGTGTAACCAATATGGTGGGAGGGAGGTAGACTGGCAATTATAAATAGTCAAATTCCCCTTGAGAGTGATAGGGGGAAATGGCTCTCCAAAGTCTCATACCCCTAGACTAAAAAACATTCGAGATGTGGGGGATAAGTATAACATTAGTCCAATACTCCTTGTAAGAGTTAGGTGAGAGAAAGGACCACACTCCCAGCCATGGTGCTCTTTCTTCTCCCCACAAAGGGGAAAATCACAGTCTCCCTTAGAGAAGGTTGGGCCAAATCTCAAATGAGATATCTCTCCATACCACATGTGAGGCATGCCGTCTTTATATTTCAACAACCACCACAAACATATTTTACTCATAAAGTAGACACTCAATAAAAAGTCTGATGGACTGAACTGAAAACATTAATCCAATCAAACGGCTATGGTCTACCAACTCATTGCCTTCCCATTCTTTTTATCTAGACACTGACCCCATTTAACCTCCACTCATAAGCCTAGCCTTCCTCAGACTCAAGAGGGAAGGGAGGAAATATTTAAGAAGTCATTTGCCAGTATTTTCTGACAACAGTTAGCCAGTCTTGCTACTGATCATACTCTAAGTTCAATACTCCAGTCTCTAGTACATTATTTTGGGGTGGGGTGTGTGTGTGAGAGAGACAGACAGACAGACAGAGACAGACACAGAGAGAGAGAAACTAAAAGAGAGAAACAAAGAGTGGAAGAGAAACAAAAACAGAGAAATTGTGATTAGGAGGGCAGGAAATGTTTGAGTGTAGATCCTCAGAAAATCTGAGAGTGTATTTCAGGAGGCCAAGTACAGAGCATTCAGAATGAATGAGAGGAGGAGGAGGATCTGTCCAAAGCAGAGCTTTACAGATAAGACATAAGGTATCCAAAATTAAGTTCTTCCAAACCTACATGACAACCAGTTTTCCACATAGTCTCAATGAGCAAGACTAGGGAATCACCATCATAAGAAACCCAAGAAGGCATTTTCTGTGATGGAAGGTTCCTTGTTAGCTGCTTAATAAATGTTTGCATTAACTTGGACAGAACTTGATAGTTAATCAAAGTGCCACTTGTTAGATGTTTTCTCCTTTAATTAGTCCAAAGAAATACTAAGAAAAAGAGCAAGGGCAGCTAGGCAGTACAATGAATAGATCACAGACCCTGGAGTCAGGAATACCTGAGTTCGAATCTGACCTTAGACACTTAACACTTACTAGCTGTGTGACCTTGGGCAACTCACTTAACCCCAACTGCCCTGCTTTTCCCCCTCCAAAAAAGAAAAAAAAAGAAAGAAAAGAAAAGAACAAGTTCCACCAACTTGCATATTGCTGCTTCATTCCGCATTACTGTACATTTTTTTAAAAAATAGATTTTTGAATGACCACAGTAGCTGAAGGAATGAAAAGTGTAGAGAGATGATGGGAGGAATGGTTTAGTCCTCTCCTTGAAGCAACATGAATGGAAGAGGCCAGAAGGAACTGCTTTTCTCCCTAAATGGACCTAAAGTGCTTCAGTCCTCTGGCTCAGATACCCTAAGTCACAGTTCACTATGTAAAACAAAATATATTAATATCAATGAGTGAATTCATCAAGAATAATAGAAACAGAATTTAAAAAATTTTTTATTATGATTAGGGAACTCCTGGGTAAAAAAGCCTCCTATCCACAAAGGTCAGCACCTTCTCTTTAACTTGTAACCTGAGAGTTTCCTGAAGTACTTTGAGGTTGAACAAGTTCCCTACAGTCATACAGCCAGTATGTTCAGAGACAGGACTTGAATCCAGGTTTTTCTCAATGTGATTGAAGGCAAGTAGGTGTCATGGTGGATAGAGAGAGTGCTTGGTCTAGAGTCAGGAAGACTTGAGTTCAAATTCAGCCTCAGACCCTGGGCAAGTCACCTAACTGCTATCTACCTCAGTTTCCTTATCTGTAAAATGGGAATCATAACAGCATTGAGGTACCTCCCAGCATTGTTGTGAGGATCAAATATTTGTAAAGCACTTAACAGTATCTGGCATGTAAGCTCTGTGTAAATGCTATTATTGTTATTGTTGTTATTATGAAGGGATGGAAGTAGATAAAGGATGATTCCAGGAATGTCTTAGCTTTCTCTCTGAAGCACCAGAAATGGGAAAGGTTAAATAGAATTTCTCTTTTCTCCAAAGAGATCTAGGGGGCGGGTAGGCCCTGCAATCAGGAGGACCTGAGTTCAAATTTGGCCTCAGACACTTAACACAAAAACTAGCTGTGTGACCTTGGGCAAGTCACTTGACCCCAATTGCCCTCCAAAAAGCTAAAAAAAAATTTTGAAAAAGAGAGAGAGATCTAAACAATTTTACTTCTCTGGTACCCAATAGTGAGTCACAACTCACTATTGTGTTAATATCAGTGTATAAATTTGCTGAAAAGAATAAATATTTAATAATGCTTATTTGCATGTTATTTGTTCATTATAACTAGAAAAGGTATTAATACCAATTATCTCAACAGCAAAAGGTAGGAGAATGCAAAGAGCAATGAAAACAGTAGCGAGTACTGCAAGCAAATAACACATTTAAAAGTAATGTTCCAACCTAGGAAGAAGGAAACAAATATTTATTTAGCACCTACTATGTGCCAGGCATTGTGCTAAGTGCTTCCTTACACCTCTGGTTAACAGGGGCTATTATTATCCCCATTTTTCAGGTGAGGAAACTGAAGTAGGCAGAGGTTAGGTGACTTGCCCGGGATCACACAGCTAGTATCTGAGGTCAGATTTGAACTTAGGTCCTCCTGACCCCAGCCCTATGCACTATTCACTCAGTCACCTAGCTGCCAACCTAGACCCAGAAGGAACTATGTACATTGTCCCAGACCCAACTTTTGGTGGTAGTGGAAGACAGTGGAAGAGTGAATGGGGACCAAGAAAGTCCTACTTTGTACTAAATGCTTCCCAAGATAGTAATAAGAAAGGAAAACATATTTCCTAGACTGAGACATATATGCATTTCCTCCTTCCTTGGGAGGAAGGCTTGGCTGTATCCTACCTGGTCCATGTGAGACCATCTCTGCACTTTGCCCTACCTTCCTTTAGACTGATCACATTGGGAAGCATCTGGCAAAAGCCTTCATTCAGCATATTGTTGCCACCCTCCCCATCTCCGTTAAAAGCATTTCATTTTAACGTATTAAGCACTTAACTCTAACTGACAAAAATTAGTTTCTACACACAATACTGTTTCCACTACAGTTTTTATTAGTTCCTTCCTCTGTATCCTTTTCCATTGTCTCTTCATGCAATTATAATGGACATTTATAAAGCACTTTACATACATTAACTTCATCTGTCTTCACAGCAACATTATAGAGTAAGTTACTTTCATTCTATTATTACTAATTCATTCTAAAGGGTGGTATGAGTCAACAACAAACAATTATTAAGCACCAACTGTGTTCAGTATCCAGTGAGCTAATATATCCATATGAGCTAATGATAAACTTTCTCAAGTATATTTCTCTTCATATCTCTTTTTAACATAACAATGGAAAAGAAAGGGGGCCCCAGAGTTAGGAGGAGTTCAGTTCTGGCCTCAGACACTTAATATCCACACACACAAAAAAAACTAGCTGTGTAACTTTGGGCAAGTTACTTAACCCCAATTGCCCTCCAAAAGTAAAAAAAAAAAAAAGAATGGAAAGAAAGAATATTTGTCCTGAATCAAGGCAGATGATCAGGCCTGGGGGTATCTAAACCGCCTGCTCCTAAACCAATTACCTCAAAAGAATTATCATCCAATAAATAAAATGTGGCTCAAATTTTTTTATAATCTTATATCAGAAGAAGTATGGCCCTGAAAAAAATAAATGGTCAACAAATATAAACAGCTAACAAGTAAAAGAGGATGTAGTCTCTTTTTACTGCATTTGAGTCTGGGGAAGTAAAGTGACTCATTCAGGGTCACCATGCTGTAAGGGGAAAGGTCCCAGGGCCTTCTTTCCTTCTGGGACATATGGGCACCCCCAAAACAGAACCTTCTTGGCTTCTTAATTGGTTCTTTTCCATTCTAGGTGCGGGGAGTAGAGTCTCTGACCAAGGATGGATGAGCCACAGGAAATCCAGGAGTTGGAATTCAGGCAAGGTGTCAACAAGCATTTATTAAACACCTATTATATGCCAAACACTGTATTGAGTACTGGTGTTGCAGCCAGCCCATTGATGATGTTCTGAATCTTTGGAGTGACCTCTGTGACTCTAACCCAATGGAAGGACTCCTCCATCATAGGCCACCTTTGTATATGAACTTGGTGGGAAATGTATATAGGAACTGAGTCCCACCTCCTCCCCCAGAGACTGAGGCAATAGAGGGGAGAGTATGCACCAGAGGTATTGGGGAAAATGCTTATATACTTCTCCTTGCTATATCTTTGAAGTATTTATCCCTTGTAAAAGTTAGTGTATCGGGGCAGCGAGGTGGTACAGTGAATAGAGCACTGGCCCTGAAGTCAGGAGGACCTGAGTTCAAATCCAGCCTCAGACACATAACACAAATACTAGCCATGTGACCTTGGGCAAGTCACTTAATCCCAATTGTCCTCCAAAAAGCAAAAAAAAAGTGTATGTTAAGTGGTTAAATGGAACTGCAGCACTGACCAGTCCTCTCCCCCAACAACTTAAGAGAAATGTAAACTGTGGGGGTTTGAACCCAGGAGAGTACACAGACACCTTCCCTCATACAAGGCCTAGGCCCCTGAGCAATATGTAGCAGGCCTGGCACACCTGGCCGCATTTGTTAAAAGGGATAGATCTCTGTGTAAAAGGGTAGGAATATATTAAATAATTAAAATGATATAAAATCAGAAGATATCATAATGGTTTTTATTTTTAAAGAATTAAGCAAGTCACTAAACTAATCTGAACCTCATCTATGCAGTTGGGCCATCTGTATTAGAGGGGTTGACTAGGTAATCTCCAGAACGTTTTCTAGTTTTCAAATTCTTTGTTGCACAATTATTTGAGACTTGTCTTGACTCTTTATGATGCCATTTGGAGTTTTCTTGGCAAAGATGCTGGAGTGGTTTGCCAGTTCCTTCTCCAACTCATTTTACAGATGAGGGAACTGAGGCAAACAGGGTTAAGTGACTTGTCCAGGGCCACACATTTAGTCCAAATCTGAGGTCACATTTGAACTTCCTGACTCCAGGCCTGCTGCTCTACTCACAGCGCCACCTAGCTGCTGTTCAAATTCTGATTATCAATTCTTTCTTCTGTTTAACCTAAATTCCTTATGGGAATTTGTTCTGTTTGACTGTGTTTATTTGTTACAAGGGATTTGACTTACTTTTTTTCAATGGGGGGACAGATGGAAGGGAGAGAAAGAAACACTTGCTTAATTGAAAACAAATTTCTAAAAGAGCCTTAAGCTCACTGATAATCACAACAATGAAAATTAAAACTTTGGGTTCCACTTTACAGCCTACATGGTACAAGAAATATATTACAAGAAACAGAGATTGGTCAGCCATGTAGCAAGGAAGAGAGAATCTTGGGTGGGCAGATTATATTCTGCACTTCTACAAAGAAATTTACATTTATTTTGTCTAAAAGACCTATAGGGAAGCTTCCAACAAATTGAGTGGAAATCTGTGGTAGAGCCATAGAATGCAGAAAGAATAACACAAAATGAGAAGGTATAGATGGATTGATCTATATATACCAATAGATGGGAGTAATTATCTTCATCAAACTTCATCACCATTTATAAAATATATGTTAGGAAACTAATTTTGTCAAACTGTAGTTTACATTATATGTGTTCTGGCTATTTCATACAATTGAGTCTGCTTCTTGGTAAAAACTCTAGAGAATACTATTTCTTTAGGAGCTGAGATGACCGTTCTTGAGCATAGGTCCAAGGTAATTCCATGGTTCAATATTTTTTTTAATGTACTATGTCTAGTTTGGGAAAGCATCATTCGCTTTTGAGAACAGTGGAAACATAGGGCCATAAATTTAGAGATAAAAATGACCTTAGACATCCAGTTCCTTCATTTTACAAATGAGAAAATTGAAACTTAGGGTGGTTAAGTGATCTGCCCAGGTCACACAGTAGCAAGTGACTGGGATGTGAAACCATGTCCTTTGTCTCCAAATACTGTGGGTTATCCATTAGTCTCCCTGACAAAAGCGTAGTTCTGATTCTCACTTCTCCTCCTACTTACCTTAATTTAATAATTTATATAATTTTCTCATTTTAAAAGAATAATTATTGAAAGAAAAAATTATAATTGTAGAAAGAAAAGTTATATAAACTGTAGGTCATTTTGCAATTATAATACAAAGCATGGTTTAAATATACATTAATCAAAATGTATTATTTGACATCAACTGGAAGAATTTGATTCAGTTTTATTCTGAATAGAACAGAATCTGAGGACCCAACTGGATCTACTTTATAATCCTGAAAAATGTGGCTAATCTTAGTAGTCTTGGCAGTTTTCTCTATTTTTTTTTTTTTTGGTTTTCATCTAGAAGATAGACAGTAAGTGTTGCAATGTCTTGGCAAGATAATTGTCTTGGTTCTTGTTACCATTTAAATGTGATGCTGAGGGTTGGCAGAGCCTGGCATTAACAAGCTTCTTACTTCAGACCTTCAGTAATAAAATGTAGCATTTTCCTGCCCATGGGCCCTTTCCCTTAAGAAGTGTCCTTTTAAAATTAGCTAATTAATTAAAAAAGAAGTCTTCTAGGCAAGAAGGAAGAGAAACAGTGCCAAAAGTGGCAAAACTTCAAGAAATCTAGAAAAGGTCACAGAACAAAAATATTTTGTGTGTTTGTTGTTTATTGATTTGTTCCATTCCATCTTGTAAGAGCAAGAGTTTAGGGGCAAGATTTTACCCCTTGTTTTGTTTTGGACTTTTGATTTGTTTTTTTTTTTCCTTAAAAACCATGTTAATAATATTTTGCTTTTTTCACAATTACATGTAAAGACAATTTTTGACATTCATTTTTTAAAATTTTGAGTTCCAAACTCTCCTCCTCCTTCCCTCCCTGCCCTACCATCTCCTTGAGATGGTAAGCAATTTGATATAGGTTATACATGTGTATCATGCAAAATATATTTCTGTATTTGTCACATTGTGAAAGAAGATACAGACAAAAAAAAACTCTGAAAACGAAAAAAGTAAAAAAAATAGTGTACTTTGATTCACATTCAGACTCTTATCGGTTCTTTCTTTGGATAGCATTTTTCATCATGAGTCCTTTGGGGTTTTCTTGGCAGAGATACATAGTGCAGTGTTTTGCCATTTCCTTCTCTAGATCATTTTACAAATGAAGAAACTGAGGCAAATAGGATTAAGTGACTTGCCCAAGGTCACACAGCTAGTAAGTAACTGAGGCCAGATTTTAACTTAGGAAAATTAGTCTTCCTGACTCCAAGCCTGGCACTCTATCCACTGGGCTATTATATTAGCTGTGCCTAATTACTTATGATTACTTAGCAGTAATATGTAAAACAGGAGATCTTTACAATTCAATGACTTTTAAGATTCTTTCCAGCCATCATCAGTCGTCTTGACTTTTATCTTGTCACTGGACTTTGATGACTGGAAAAAAGAGTAAGGCTGACAACTTTTTTCAGCTCTGCCTCACTTAACAACACCTTTTCCAGCTCTAAATCTATGATCCAGAACTTCTCTCAAGAGACCTCTCACTTTTCAAAATGCAAGAATGAGAGAGTCAGAGAGAAATAAATAAAAGTTAAATTTTAAAAATAAATTAATTAGGGGTGGCTGGGTGGAGCAGTGGGTGGAATGCTGGCCCTGGAGTCAGGAGGACCTGGGTTCAGGTCCGCCTCAGACACTTAGCACTTGCTGGCCATGTGACCTTGGGCAAGTCACTTGGCCCCTGTTGCCCTGCCCTCCTCCCTCCAAAAAAGCAAAACAAAAAATTAATTAAAGACTTTTCTTTTGGACTTGGGTTACATTATATTTATGTATTTGACCTGAGAAAATGGGGTTGATAAAGCCTATATGTATTAAAAGAAAGCCTGAGCCAAGCCTGGTCTTTGGAAGTACTTTATCTGATGAGAAAACGTCTATGGGGCCCTAAACTTATTGTTAAATGCATATATCTTTCTCTTGGTCTCCCTACATTTTTCTGATGGTGGCTTGTAAAGGCTAGTAGAAGTTTCCCTTGAAGATTCTCCTAAAGATTCCTGGATCAAAATTCTTAGTGATAGAAGTCCCCAGCAAGGGAAGGAGTCAGGATATTTATTCATCCCTATTTGACCTATAGGCAAGTTCTTTAAAATGGAATTTTGCTACCCAAGGGTCTGCAGGAATCAGCTGGTCCTTGTGAAGGTTCTAGAAAATGTGATTCTAGCAGGTTTTCCATAGGGTAGGTATGGTAGAATTGAGCTCACTCGAGAGAGTTAAGTAATACAGTCTTGACACAAATGTGAGATCACACACACACACACACACATACACACATACGCACATACTAACCCTTCCAAACCAGAACTCTGAAATTCTAAACATGTGTTTGGCTTGAGGAAGCATGGACTTCAGCAGCATAGCCATGAAAGTAATTGGGTCCCCACCTCTCAGGTTTTGAGATGTACCACTGTGTTTCAAAAGCAAATTAATGTAAAATTTATACCATACAATCCCTTTTTCTCTTTTAATTTCGAGCAGAGTTTCTCGAACAAAGAAAACAATAGGATGTCAAAACTCCAAAGAGTTTGAAAATCATTTCCATTCATAACATCATAGATTTAGACTGATGGGATGGATATTACAGGCTATTAAGTCCAGCTCACCCTTAATACTGTTTACACATTTTCTGGGCCAATCCTGAAAATGTTTAGTCTTCAAGTATAGGCTAAGGATTGGAATGAGAATAGATACTCATAGACCATGCAGCATTTAGCGGTAAGTAGTTATTTTTTAGTAAGTAGAGAGCTGTTTTCGGAATCAGAAAATCCCGAGTTCAAATCCTTCCTCTGACACTCACTAGCCCTATGAACCTTAGCAAATCCATGAACTTCTCTGGGCCTCAGTTTCCTCATTTGTTGAATGGGAATAATAATAATAATCCCTACCTTACATGGCTGACATTAAGAGCAAATGAATATATATATATGTATATATATGTATATATATATATGTACACACACATACACATAAGCTTTACAAAACTCAAAATTGTTCAGATGAAATGGTTGGGATAGGATGATATTTTTCCTTTTAGTTCTATAAGACAGATTTTGATGGTAGACAGTGAAGAAGAATTAGGAAGCCTCTTGACAAAGGTGAAAGAGGAAAATGTAAAGCTGGCTTGAAGCTTAACATAAAAAAAAACTAACATCTTGGCCACTGGTCCCCTCACTTCCTGGCAAATAGAATGAGAAGAAATGGAAGCAGTGTCAGACTTTATATTCTTGGGCTCAAAGATCACTGCAGATCGCAACTGCAGCCATGACATTAAAAGATGCTTGCTCTTTAGAAGGAAAGCTATGGCAAATCCGGGCAGCAAACTAGAAATCAGAGACATCATTTTGTCAACAAAGGTCTGTATGGTCAAAGCCATGGTTTTTCCGGTAGAAAGGGATGGCCATGAGAGTTGCACTATAAGGACAGCTGAGTGCCACAGGATCAACACTTTTGAATTGTGGGGCTGGAAAAGACTTTTGAGAGTCCCTTGGAAAGCAAGAAGATCAAGTCAGCCAATACTTAAAGATATTAATTCAGGCTATTCGTTGGAAGGTCAAATACTAAAGCTGAAGCTTAAATACTTTGGCCACATAATGAAAAGATGGGACTCATTAGAGAAGATACTGATGTAGGGAAAGATTGAAGGCAAAAGGAAAAGGGGGCAGCAGAAGATGAGATGGATAGATAGTATTACAGAAACAATGAACTTGTACTTGGACAGACTTCAAGAGTTACTGGAGGATAGATGGGCCTGGGGTGCTATGGTCCATGGGATCATAAAGATTTGGATATGACTGAACAACAATAACAACAAAGCTCAATATGTTAAAGGATCTAATTAATGTTGGCTACTCCCTCTATCAACCCGGCTTAGTAACCCAGCCAAATGTTGGAACCAAATGACAGATCACCCTTAAGAAAAAGAAGAAAGAAAGAAAAACAATGGGTTACTTAAGCAATAACATTGGAGGGAATGGAGAAGAGGGAAGAGACAGAGACACACACATAGGGAGAGTCTGGAGATGGCAATTTGCCAAAGATACTGATCTAGTTCAGGTCTGTAACCCTCCTTATCTCCATGAAACAAGGTCTAGTCATCAGGGTATATGGGGCATCATGACTCCCTTAACACTAGGACAAGTGCCAGCCTGAAAGGCACTGACTCCTCAAGACTGCCCTGTTATGCCGAAGGTGACCAGGAGGCAGACCCCTAATCCCCTGGACCAAGGTAGTGTCAGGGACAGTTTCCCTGCTCTCTAGGAGGCAAGCCAGCCTCACTTACCTGGTAGATATTGCTGCTGTCACACCACAACTTCTCGTCCCATACAGTTCTCATCCATCCTCCCAGAGATCCTGATACAGGTCGCCCACAGGCTGAGGGCCTTGGGATTCTTATCATTCTCTGCAATACTCAATCAGTTAATCTATTATGCCTTCATCTTGATAGATGACTAAGCTGCCACTTTTTCTGATCACATATTTCCTTGTTAAGATCTCTTTATACTAAAAGATGAGCTGATCCTATAGGAAGAAAAAAAGAGATGGGCAGCCAGAGTGCCCCACTTGGCAATGGGAGAAGGCAAGAAAGACTTCCAGCATTTTGGATTCTCTCTCTCTCTCTCTCTCTCTCTCTCTCTCTCTCTCTCTCTCTCTCTCTCTCTCTCTCTCACACACACACACACACACACACACACACTCACTCACATGAGCTTTTAGGAGAACATGGACAAGAATCCCCAAGGATGGGCAGGCCTGCACTGATTTCATTCTACATTTCCAAGGGAACTTCCAAATTAATCTAATCACCGATCCATATGAGATGTAAGGGTGGGGCCAATTAGATCAATGAAGTTGCCCACCCCACATAAAGTATTACTAGCACTTACATAGCTTCTGCTGTGGGACAGGTATTGTGCCAAGCGCTTTACAAATATTATCTTTATTTGATCTTCACAACAACTCTGGAAGGTAGGTAGTTTTATTATCCCCATTATACAGATGAGGAAACTGAAGCAGAGATGAAGTGACTTGCTCAAAGTCACACAGCTAGTAAGCATATGAGGTCAGATTTGAACTCAAGTCTTTTTTACTCCAGGACCAGTGGTCTGTCCTCTGTATCTATCAGTCACAAATGGGAGCTTCTCTAGGACATCTCCATCTGAAGAGTATTAAACTGTACGACACAACGTCCACAATGATCACTTTTAGGAAGCATACATCTCCCTGGTGTATGTGTTACTGAATCTTGATATCAGGGGGCTCTGTGGCACATTGAACTTCTGGAGAGGAGAAAGCCACTCAAAACTCACCTGTTATTGGTGGATCCTTTACTCATGTAAGAAAATAATCATATTTTAGTAATGGCACAATTTATAAAATGTTTTAAGGTTTATGAAGCCTTTGATATATGTTATTTCAATTTGGTCCTTTTAACAACGGTGTGAGGTAGTTGGCATTATTTTCCTCAACTAACAAATCAGGAAATTGAAGCTTAGAAAGGCTAAATGATCTGCCCAGAATTTCAAAACTAGTAAGTGTCTGAGGCAGAATCTGAACCCAGATCTTCTGGACGCAAAGGGGAATGCACTAATTTTCACTGTCTTTAGTGAAACCAGCTGGAAATTCTGTTACTTCCCCCCTCCCCCATTTTTCTTTCTTATTACTGGTGGAAGAATAATGAGCCTGAAGAATAAGATAAAAAATTTTTTAAGTTGAAGAATCAGATAGTACTCTGACTTTTCTAACTCTGCTTTATCTCAAAAAGATGAAGAAATGTAAACTCAGGCAAGAACTGTCAGGAGTGTGAAGTGTATACATGAACAATGGTGAGTGAACAAGAAAAGATTTTTCCTATGTCAGGGTTAGTGGCTTTTCATTACTGAACAGGGCTTACAGTGGATCTAGTCTGGAGGTCAAAGGTTGTTCTCGTCCTGTAGGCTAAAAGTTACCTTGTATTTACAGAGTGAGGTGTGGAGGTAGCTGGGAGAATTTCTACTTCCCTTTAGAGGTACCATTTTCAAGAAAATAGTTTTCCAAAAGTGCTATCTGGTTGATCTCACAATTGCACCTGTGTTTTGAGTTCTCCCTTCTTTCTTTCATTTCTACCCATAGAGGTGTTGAATGGTTTGGTTTTATTTCATACTTTTTTCCCCCTTTAATCTCTGTTTAGTAGGATGGTACCACATTACACTTGTGTGGGCATGTGTGTATATGTATATAGTATATGTACATATGAACATCCACATGCACATACACGATATATAACAATGTATATACATGTATACATACACGTGTGCACGTGCACACACACACACACTCACACACCCTTAAAGGTATTTATTCTTGTCAAAAAAGTATGGGTTCAAATCTTGCCTCATATACTTACCAGCTTTGCAATTCTGGGCAAATCATTTAGCCTTCATTATATATCTACAACTTCTGGTGAGGAAAAAGTCATTCAAAGGTTGTGGGTTTAAATCTCCCCCAAATCAGTATATCCTTTACTCACATAATAAAATGGTCAGATTTTAATAATGGCACAATTTACATGGTGCTTACATATATATCAAGAGAACTCTTCTCTAAGTGCAAGAATGAGATTTGAAGAGAAATAAATAATAGAAGTTAAATTTAATTTTTAAAATAATAAATCAAAGACTTTTCTTCTGGACCTAGGTTACATTCTATCAATGTATCTGACATGTATATATGTCAAATACACACATACACACATATGTATACTGTTAATAGGAATCTGTTGTTCCCATGACAAAAATCCTATCACTTCTGTCCAAATCTCCTGAAGTGTTTTCAGAAAATGTGATATGGCCTAAAACATTCTTTTCACCACACAAGTAAAAATAACAATTAGGTTATGTTAAGACCTCAGAATGAACTATTGATGGAATAAGAGAAGGAGGAAACAAATTATAATTGTGTCTAGAGTTTTAGGATTTGGCCAGCGATTTTAAGTCTCTACTCTGCTCTCATAGAATCTCCCCTTTTCCTCTCACAATAGTTAATATTCTACCAACACTTAGGGGAAGGACCTCTCTCTATGCCCTGTAGGAGAGAAGCCAGGCAGGAGTCTGCTGTGGATTCCACTCCATCTGCAATGAAAAACTGAGAGAGAGGGAATAGTTGGGTCCCTCCTGGTTCTTCTAAAGACTGATTTTGGGGGCAGCTAGGTGGTGCAATGGATAGAGCACTGGCCCTTGAGGAGCTGAGATCAAATCCAGCCTCAGACACTTAATATGTGACCCAGGGCAAGTCTCTTCATCCTGTTTGCCTTAGTTTCCTCATCTGTCAAATGAGCTGGAAAAGGCAATGGCAAACCACTCCAATATAAAGATACGGGGGGGAAAAAAGAAACCCCCAAATGGGGTCACAAAGAGTCAGACCAAACCAAAAATGATTAAACAATAATAAGTAATCAATCAGCATGTATGTGTCACTTTAATGTTTACAAATCCTTTAGATATATTATTTCATTTGATCTTCACAACAACTCTGTAAGTTAGGTGTTAATAACTTTAATTTTAATTTTAATAATAGGTAATAATATTTATATATAATAATAATTTAATAATAGTTAATAACTTTAATTTAATTTAATAATAGTAATACTATCCCCATTTGACAGATGAGGAAACTGAGGTCTAGAGAGGCTAATAACTTGTCCAACATGACTTTCAACAATTATTTTCTTAGAAATGTGGAAATTAATGGAATAAATCAGAATCAGAAATTGAATCAGAATGAGAACATGTCAGATACATGGATATAATGTAACCCAGGTCCAGAATCAGAATCAGAATTAAAAAAAAAAAAAAAACAAAGACTAATTTCTGTTTGGTCCAAGCCTGGGAGAGGAGGGATTACCGCTGTAGGAGGCAGGGCTTCAGCTTTACTTGGGGAAGAATAGGAAACTGTGTGTGACCTGGGAAAGGAGGCATGTAGGATGGATATGAGGGAACCCCATCAAGCTTGGGAAACACTGACTTTTCTTCTAGAGGTTTTTGGAAACTTTTGTTTGGAAACTCTCATGGTTTTTGGAAACTTTTAAGAAGTTGAAGTTTATGGAAACAATTTGTTATATTTTCAATTTCTGAAAGCCAAATTTTAGACTGTCCCAGAATAACTGCTATGTGAAATGGTGGTAACTCTTCAAAGGTGTTCAAGGGTACTTCTATGAACCTGTGAAGGCCAAATCATGAGAATTAAAGGGTTGTTGGCTTTGTTTTTGGTGTTTGTGGTTAGGGTGTTGTGTTTTATAATTGCTTTTTTTTTCTTACTGTAGTGCTAGTCTTTCAAAATGCCTAATGTTTTCATGATTTTCTTCAGATTTAGAACATTTGAATCCTGAATTCATGACTTATGTATTGTGTTCTTTTAAAAATAAAGAAATGTTCTGTTTACTTTTATATATGGATGGTTTACACCCTGTGACAGTCTTCTGATAGATCTCAGAGTCTAGGACTATAATTTCTTTTCTATGTCTTTGTATGTACTATTATCAAAATTAATCTTATTGACTATATGTCAAGGTTTATCTCTACATGGACATATTTCAGAATTAGCAGGCACTGAAGAATTATGACAGAGAGGGATGATGGTTAAAGCCATTGAACCCAGAAGAGTCAAAGTCTCTGTTCCAAATCTATGACCCCAACTGCTTTGTCTTGATGAGGAAAGACATTCATTTCTCTTCTCACTTAACCCTTTTCATGTCTAGGCAACTTTCTAAGACTATAGATTCCATAGAAAGAGCCTTGTTATTGTTGTTCCTTCTGGTTATTGTTGTGTCCAACTCTTCATGGTCCCATTTTGGGTTTTCTTGGCAAAGATACCAGAGTGGTTTGCCATTCACTTCTCCAGCTCATTTCACACTGAGGTAAACAGGGTTAAGTGACTTGCCCAGAATCACACAGCTAGTGTCTGATACTGGATTTGAAGTCTGAAAGACTCATCTTCCTGATTTCAAAGCCAGCACTCTATCCACCTGACCACCTAGCTGCCCTATTGTCCACACCTTCTCGCTAATCTTCAATCTCTCCCTATCTAATGGGTTTCACCACTGCCTACCAACACATCCCTGTCTGCTGCATCCTCAAGAAACATTCACTTAGTCTGTGCGTCCCCAATAATGGGCAGTTTACTGCTTTAATTCTCATTTTCAAGTCTAACGTCTTTGAGAAAGCCATGTGCAATTTGGCTCCTCCACCTCTTCCCCTCTCATTCTCTTTCCTACCATATGTAATGTGGCTACCTGCCTCATTATTCACTGAACCTGTACCTTCTGAAATGATCATTGATCTCTTAATTGTTCAATCTTAACAGTCTTTGTTGAAACAGTCCTCATCTTTGACCTCTCTGCAGCCCCTGACATCACCCTTTTCTCCTAAATGCCCTTTCCTCTTTTGGTTTTTGTCTCTCTCTCTCTCTCTCTCTCTCTCTCTCTCTCTCTCTTTCTCTCTCTCTCTCTCTCTCTCTCTCTCTCTCTCTCTCTCTCTCTCTCTCTCCTCTCCCCTCCTCCCTCTCTCTCACTTCCTACTGTCTCACCCCTCCTTCACAATCTCTTTTTGTTGAGACTGCAACGAGGCCCTCCCACTAAGAAGGGGTGTCTCCCAAGGGTCAGTCTTTGATGCTTTTCTTCTTCTTTCTCCATATTATCTGGCTTGATAATCTCATTAGCACCCTTGGTTCTTCAGGTAGAGGATCCTAAGACCTCTTTATCCAATCTTAACCTTTCTCCAGAACTCCAATCTGTTGTTACTAAATGCTTGTGTCTCATGACACACAGCCTCCCTGCTGTTTGTCACACAGGACAGCCCATCTCCTTACTGTACCTTTTTCCTGTTTTTTTTTTCCCCTTGCCTAGACTGTTTTGCTTCCTCTCTTCTGGCTTCCCTGACTTCCTTCAAGAGAGCTCAAATCCCACTTGCACAATATGCCTTTCTAAGCTTCCTTGATACTTCCTCGCCACTCTCTTCCCCAGTGCCTTCTTTCTGAGATTGCCTTGGTTTTACACTGTATATATGTGGTATGGACATATATGTTTCCATGTGTTTTCCTCATTAGACTGAGAGCGCCTGGAAGATGGGGACAAGGCTTTTGGATTTCTTGGTATCTCCAGGGTTTAGCACAGTGCCTGACATGTAGTAAAATCTTAATACTTCATATTGATAGTTCCCTGGATAGGTACACTTATCTTGCACAGAGGTCCAATGGCTATTTATATTATACTTTCTACTTTCCATTAGATTTTAAACTTCTCTGTTCGATTGCAAGCTCCCTTACTGGAAAAACTTGTTTGTTGTTTGTTTTGCCTCTTTTTGTGCCCCCGAGCCTAATCTGGTGCTGGCCCATAGTAGGAACTTAAATGTTTATTGATTATTTTCATAGTTGTGAGGCTGAAATAAGATCAAGGAACTTTCGAGCTCGATATGTGTAGTGCAGGAGAGTAGCCCGACCCGCGGCCGCCGGTGTGCAAGGGTCTGAAACGCCCCCGGCCGGAGAGCGAGAGTCTCACTTCCCGAGACGGTGAAATGAGAGGCGCTGGAAAGCCTCCGAGATCCCTCCCGGCTCGGACTCGGCGATCGCTAGGGTCCTTCGCCCTTCGGAAAGAGGGTGCAGAGACGTTCGGGGGCTAGGGCCGAGGAGAGAGGCGTGTTCCGCGGCCAGGTCTGCGGGGCCGGCGGCCGGGCGAGGGTGCGAGCGAGGGTCTGCTGCTCTGGCATAGCGCCGCCAAAGCAGCCGGGCCTTTGAAGAAGCCCAGGGACCCGCACCCTGCCAGTGAGCGCCCCGCCAACGGGACGCGTCGGGGGCGCCGTCCTCCAGCGTGCGTCTCCGCGGCTGGGGAGGCTGCAAAGGTGGGGCTGGAGCTGGGCTGGACCGGGAGGAGGAAGGCTGATCCAGCGAGGGGCCAAACTCACGCGGAGGTGCGAGTTCTGACAGGCTCGGTTCCAAGCAAGGACAAGGACAAGGACTAGTAGCACCAGAGCCTGGTAGTTGGTCTGATCTCTTTAGGCTGAGGAAATAAATGTTTGAGGCTCGCGCGGGTTCCAGTTCCTTCCCTTGTAAAAAGTTCCTCTGAACAGCCATTAGATGGCGGTGTCCATTCGTTCAGGCTTGGCGGGTGACGTCAGGAAGACGCAGGGCGTATGCAGATGAGTAGACTTCTGGTCCCGGTTTCTCCGACCCGTTCCTGCGTCTGGAAAAAAAGAGATTTGGGGGAGATCTGAGAGGCCTAGCGCCTTTTTCCTGTTTGAAATGCTGGAAGAGTGTGTAGTTTGTGTGTGTTTGTGGTGTTGCGTGGGACGCGGAAGAGCTGCGTAAGTGGGCGTGAGTTTGGAGTGTGTTTGTGGTGGGGGAGTGAGCGCATGTGGGGGATTCTAGCATACTTACCTGGCAGGGGTGATTCCATGATCACGAAGGTGGTTTCCCCAGGGCGAGGCTTATCCATTGCACTCCGGATGGGCTGACCCCTGCGATTTCCCCAAATGCGGGAAACTCGACTGCATAATTTGTGGTAGTGGGGGACTGCGTTCGCGCTCTCCCCTGATGTTGTGGTTTTAAAAACAGAGCAATGTTCCTTGCGTTACCTTTTCCCGGGGTATCTCGGGTGGCTATGCCGAGGTTATTCTCTCTCTAAGTAAGACGTGTGCGTGTCACGTTAGTGAGGAAACTTTCGGCAAACTGAGAGCGCAGAAACTTTATTTAGTCTGTTGAGCTGTTCTCTTCTTTCAAAGCCAACCTCGGAGCTTATCAAAATCGGAACGTGTTACTCGGGTCTTTCCAAACCGAGTGCCATGATTTCGAACGTCAGGCTTTTTACTTCTTTGCCGCTTGAGGATGGTTAAACATAGACGTTAGAAAGCAAGCAAGGGCTTAAGTGTTATCATGTTATCAGTCAAGAATTAAAGTGAAGAGAGGACTTACCTTGCCGCAAGCCAGTTGTGGAAGAGCTGGAAAATTGATTGGCACTGTTTTAATAAACGACATTTCAGAGCATTCTAGGTACTATGCACCCATTTGAAACTGCTACATTGTAAAGAAAACAACTTCGAAGGATTTAAGAACTCTGATCAATGCTCTCTCTGAGATCTTAGGATGAAATGGGTTCCTCATTTTTTATCAATCACCTACTGAGGCAGCTAAGTAGCTCAGGAAGTAGAGCCTTAAGTCAGGAAGACCTGAGTTCAAATGTAGACTCAGACATTTACTAGCTGTGCAGCCCTGGATATGTCATAACTTGTTTGTTTTAATCCATTGGAGAAGGAAGTAGCATCTGTCTTTGCCAAGAAAACCCCAGGGGACTGAACACAACAAATACCAACAAACACTACCCTAAACACCGGGAATAATAAAGAGACAAAAGACAAGCCATTAAAGAGTTCACAGTCTAATGGGAGCGACAAACAAAGAGGTGATAGATACGAGGTTTAGAGATACAAATTTTTGGAAGTTGCCACTGTGTAGATTCGTTTTGCTTGATGATGCTTTTTGTTACAAGGGTAGTTTTTTCCTCTTTCTTTTTGTTTTTAATTAGGATGGGGATAAGGGAAGGGGAGAGTTAATAACATTGTCCAAAAAAAGAGACATTGTAACCTTTTTTTAATGCACAAAAGAAAATTAGAAGTTCAGGAGGAAGCATATATAAGAAAAGTAGTTTTGAGATAAGTGTAGAATTGTAGCATTTTTTTGTTTAAAACAAGCAGTATGAAATTAAGATTTATAGTTTCATTTATAATCCCAATTTTTGGCTTTTCCCCGACACATAGATAGTACAATGGATGAACTGAATTCAAATCCAGCCTTAGACGTAACAACTGTGTGACCCTAGGCAAGTCACTTGACTTCTGCTTCAGTTTATCAACTGTAAAACAGGGATTATAATAGCATCTGTTTCCCAGGGTTATTGTGAGGATCAAATGAGATGATACCTGTAAAGCACTATAGCACCAATGCCATATTTACAGGGCCCAGGATCACTATAAATATCACATGATGTTCGATTGCAAAATATAACAAATTCTCCAGGTAGAGGACAGAACCGAAACATTTATTTAGACACCAGAAAACCCAATCCCAAAACCAGTAAGCCATCATAAGTACCAAAGATATTCAGAAGCCATAACACTGAGAGCCATAGCATCCTTTAGCCTTCCAACAAACCAGTATTAGATCAATATTTACTCACAAAACTCTTTCTCTCTTGCCTGAGTACCTCTCTCTCCTACTGTCTGGCTAGCTCTGACTCCCAGCTTCCTGTGGGGTCTGCTTCCCTTCAGCAAACTCCTCCCACCACAGGCTCCATGTGACTATATTCAGCCTATTAGGGGGGGCAGAGTTATCTTCACAGCAGGGAAGCTTCCTGTCAGAGTTATCTTCACAGCAGGGGAGCTTCCTGTGGGCTCTGCTCCACCTTTCAGCAAATTACCTCCATCACAGGCTCCATGTGATTATACTCAGCCTATTAGGGGGCAGAGTTTACTTTCAAAGCAAGGAGGTCTTCAATTTCCCCTAGGTCTATTAAAGGGCAGGGAAGATCTTCAAATTCTTATTCCCATTACAACCACTCAGTGCAGTGCCTGACACAAGCACTTAACAAATGCTTGTTGTTTTTCTTCTGTGTGTATGAAAAGGCTATTTGATGTTTTCTAAGAAAATACACAAAGTGAAGAAAAGGAATCTTTTGAGCATGCTTTCACCTCTGTCAACTATTCTGGTGCATGTGCTGCCTGGGACTGGCCTTGGGCTGCTTTCCTGCCATTTCTACACTTCCAATAAAGTAATCTTTCTCTTGTTATGGGGACACCCCCTTCTTTCACTGTCCCCACTAGGCAGAGACAAAAAGTTCCTGGAATAATCTTTCCACTGTTGGAGAACAACAGAATGCAGACAAAGCAAAAGTGATTTAGTTTCTGCAGTTTAAAAAAAAAGTCTCCAAAACCACAAGGGTGCAAATCAGTTCAATGCAATGGAATGAAATTCTCCATGCCTAGTATTAGAGGTTACAAAGACATGCAGGCCTGTACTCTGTCCCCTTCTCCTCTCTAGATAGTCTTTGCCCTAAAAGATGCGGAGTAATTTGTATGCTTCATGAAATAAATATTTAGCATAGCTAGGTTCACCTCTCATTCATTATGATGCCCACTGACATCAAGTAACAGCAAAATCTCAACCTTTCTTTGGCTCCATAGGCTACCAATCAATTTTGGACCTTAAGAGTTACATTTTTTTTTTAATAGAAATTCAGTTTAGCAACAGGGAAGCCTAGTGGGTACAGCATTAGTGGAGAACCAAACCAGATCTTGTCCCTCTAACTTAGAAAGAAGTTAAGAGAGACAGAGGCCCAGACACTGACATGGTAGTATGCAGACAGAGACCCAGACAAGGCCTGATCAATGTGGCGGCAAGTTGATCCACCAACCACAAGGGCCACTGCCAGGCAGGGCTGGGACTGGACAGAGCAGGGTAAGAGTGAAATTCAGGGCCCCTGGCAGGGGCAGCAGCTACTCCTGGGACTACCAATCCACAGCCTAGAAATTTAAAAAGCCCCATCCGAACTTCCAGGGACCAGGATGGTGGAGTGAACCCTGGATGCTCCAATCCCCCACCTCTGACCCTGAAAACTTAGTAATTATTGCCCCAGGGCAAAACCTTAAATTGTAAAGGCTTGAGAACCCTAGAGGAAGGGTGTGGTTAGTACCCTGCCTCATAATGGGTAAAAAGCAGACTACAAAGACCCTGGAGTCCTACTATCTTGAGAGAGAGGAACCAAATTCAGAGGAAGACAGTGTTGACTCCACACCCACAGCTGAAGCATCAACAGGGAACTTGTCTCAAGCACAGAAAGCATTCTTAGATGAGCTCAAAAGGAACTTTGAAAACCAAATTAGAGAGATAGAAGATAAAATGAATAATTCTTTTAAAATCAAAATGGTCAAATTAGAAAAACATTACAATGAAGAAAACAGCTCCTTAAGAAGAAAAATGTGTGATATGGAAAAGGAGCTCCAAAAACTAACCAAGGAACATAATTTGCTAAAAACTAGAATCAACCAAATTGAAGCAAATAACTCTATGAGGAACCAAGAATTAGTCAAATAAAACATCAAGAATGAAAAATTAGAAAAAGAGGTAAAATATCTCAATGGAAAAATAACTGACCTGGAAAACAGATCCAGGAGAGATAATCTGAGAATCATAGGCCTAACAAAAAATCACCATGAAAAAATGAGTTTGGACAACATCTTCCAAGAGCTCATCAAGGAAAACTGCCTTGAGATACTAGAACCAGAGGGTAAAATAGAAATTGAGAGAATCCACCAGTCACCTCCTGAAAAGAGATCCCAAATTGAAAAGTTCGAGAAATGTTGTGGCCAAACTCCAGAATTACCAGGTAAAGGAGAAAATATTATAAGCAGCCAGAAAGAAACAATTCAAATATTGAGGAACCACAGTGAGGATCAAATAGGACCTGGCAGCCTCTACACTGAAAGATTGGAGGAAGTGGAATACAATTTTTCCCAAAGCAAAAGAGCTTGTGTTACAACCAAGGATCACCTACCCAGCAAAACTGAACATATTCTTCCAGGCAAGGAGATGGTCATTCAATGATATAATGGATTTCCAGACCTTCCTGATGAAAAAGCAAGAGCTCAATGGAAAATTCAACCTCCAATTACAAGAGGAAAGAGAGACATAGAAAGGTAAACAAGGAAAACACACACACGTGCACACCCTGTTATTTAATAAGAGCAAACTGTTTATAGACAAGTAGAGGGTATGGGTATAAATTACACAAAATGACGATTAAAAAAACCTTATTAAGGGCTACAAAGGGATTGTAATGGAAGAAGAGGAAAGAATTAAGTGGAAAAGGGCAAATTATGCCACACAAAGACTCATAAAAACAATACAGTAGAGGGAAAGAAGGGAGGGAGATAAGCATTATATGGGCTTTTCCCTCATTGGTTCTGGTGCAAGGAGGGAATAACACAACCAGTTAAGCATAGAACTCTATCTAGAAGAGACACAAAATGTATCATAATAGAGAGAAAGAGGGGAGGGAGAGGAGCTTTGCATGAGACCTGTTCCTGTCAATATTGGTTTGAAGAAGAAATAACATACTACATTAAGTATAAAAATCTATCATATCCTACAGGCAGTAGGAGGGGGGAAGGGCTAGGAAAGGGTGGATAGCTAGAAGAAAGGGAAGAAGTAAGGGGAAAGGGGAGGAAAAGTGAGGGGGGCTGATAAAAAGGGAATACTGAGGGAGGTGGTGGTCAAAAAGAAAACTCCTAAGGAGGGGAAGGGAGAAAGGGACAAAAATAAAAGCATAAACAGGGGAGGGAATAGGATAGAGGGAAAGAGAAAGATAGTAATCATAACTATGAATGTGAATGGGATGAACTCTCCCATAAAACAGAGGTGGATAGCAGAATGGATTAAAAACCATAATCTTACAATATAATGTTTACAAGAAACACATCTGAAACAGAGGGATACACACAGGGTAAAGGTCAAAGGCTGGAATAAAATATATCATGCCTCAGCTAAAGTAAAAAAAGCAGTGGTAGCAATCCTTATCTCAGATAAAACAAAAGCAAAAATTGATCTAATTAAAAGAGATAAGAAAGGAAACTATATCCTGTTAAAAGGTACCATCAAGAATGAAGCAATATCATTACTTAACATATATGCACCAAGTGGTATAAAGTGGGGATATCCCCAAGTGGGGATAAAAAGGAATATACCTTCTTCTCAGCAGTACATGGCACATACACAAAAATTGACCATGTACTAGGACATAAAAACCTCCCAATTCAGTGCAGAAAGGCAGAAATATTAAATGCGTCATTCTCAGATCATTATTCAATAAAAATCATATGCAATAAAGGGCCATGGAAAGATAGACTAAAAACTAATTGGAAATTAAACAATTTAATCCTAAAGAATGAGTGGGTCAAACAAGAAATTATAGAAACAATCAGTAACTTCATTCAAGAGAATGACAATAATGAGGCGACATACCAAAATTTGTGGGATGCAGCAAAGGCAGTTCTTAGGGGAAGTTTATATCCCTGAGTGCACACATGAATAAATTAGAGAAAAGGGAGGTCAATGACTTAGCCATGCAATTGAAAAAGCTAGAAAAAGAACAAATTGAAAATCTGAAATTATTTTTTGGATTGATTTGTGTTAAAACCCAGAGCTTGTGAATCCCACTTGTGGGATGGACTTGTTGATGTGAAAAGAGAAGGCTGAACTGTGAGGAGCTGGTGATGTAAAATTTAGAGAGACACAAGAAAAGAGGGGCAGAAGAACTTTTTTGGAAGCAGCATCTTGGAGGCAGAGAGAGATGGAGAGAATTGCTAAGGGCCAGTTTGAATTGCCTAGGACTTTTGAGAGCTTCCACCCAGAGCTGCCAAGGACTGAGGAGACATGGCTGTTATGCTGGTACTTTGTCTGTTCTGATGTTGTTTTGCCAGATTTGTTCACTGGTGAAAGACAGTCCTGTTGTTGCAGAGGCTCTGAAACCTGGCTGTTGGTTCAGAGCTCTTGAGACTGTTCTGCAGACAGAGAGTGGATTGAATTGTGCCCACTGGTGAAGGCCAATGCTGTTGGTTCAGAAGCCCTAAAGAAGGATTTTCTTGTTGTATGTCTACAGAAATCCTGGAAGAGGGTTTTGCTAATGTTTTCAGGGGTCCCAGGAATGTTCTGCAGACAGAGAATGAATTAATGAAGACACTGGCAATGTATCTTGTGGCCTTGCTAAGCTTTGTCTCCCCAGGAACAATGATTGCTGAGAACTTGCCTGGGGTTAAGATGAAGAAAAGACCTCTCTTTGGGTATTAAATGCTGTGCTTAAGCTTGTTGTAACTCTGGGGTAGATGGCCTATTCAGTTGTAATCCAAGGGTGGGAAACTTTTGACTTTTTTGTGCTCTGATTGAACAAATGAATGTACTTTACTTGGATTTGGAAACTAATCTCCATTTGAGAAGAGGGGCTTTGGGATTGACTAAATGAATGTACAGCCTAGGGGTGGAGTAGTACTTAGAAATGGTCTTTGGGATTGACTAAATGAAATATAATGTCCAGGGGTGGAGTAGTACTTGGAGATTATTGAATTATACTTGGTGAATGCTGTATTTTGAATGATGTTATATTTTTATTTTCTCTGTTCTTAATTTTTCACTGAATAAAATGGAGAGCACCTATGCTGGTATTTTGAACCTTGGGAAGTTGCCTTTGCTTGGCATTACACAAGGGAACAGGGAAAACATACAATTAGCTCTTACTTTTACTTACTTTGCCTTTTTGCCATGTAGTTGCTGTTGAAATCTCTACTAGGATACATCCTGTACATTCCAGGAAGCATAAAAGTCAAACCTGACAACCTGAGAGAGATCTGAGGAAGAAAACTTACAGAAATGTCATAGGCAAGTTTCGAAATTCCCAAGTTAAAGGTAATATTTCAGACAACAAGAGGGGAAAAAAATTAAATACTGTGGGAAAAGAATCAGGATTTCACAAGACCTAGCAGCTTCTATACTAAAAGACTGTAAGTCTTGGAACACTATATTTTGAATAGCAAAGGATGTGGGGGTTGCATCCAAGAATAATTTACTCAGCAAAGTTAAGTATAATCCTGAATTGGGGGAGGGGGGGGGAAGACATCTGATTAACTGAAAGACTTTCGACTATTTGTAACAAAAAGACCAGAACTCAATGGAAAATTAGATATAAAATAATCCAGAAGAAATATAAGGAAATCATTAAAGACTTATAAAGCACTGGTTAAGTTCTGTTTACTTACATGAAAAAAATGTTATTAATTATTAGTAGTAATAGTATTCTTTAAACCAGGTCAGCACAATCCCCTTAGGGGACTACCAAAACATATCCAGGGCTGCACAGCTAGTAAATGTCTGAGTCTACATTTGAACTCAGGTCTTCCTGACTTAAGGCTCTACTTCCTGAGCTACTTAGCTGCCTCAGTAGGTGATTGATAAAAAATGAGGAACCCATTTCATCCTAAGATCTCAGAGAGAGCATTGATCAGAGTTCTTAAATCCTTCGAAGTTGTTTTCTTTACAATGTAGCAGTTTCAAATGGGTGCATAGTACCTAGAATGCTCTGAAATGTCGTTTATTAAAACAGTGCCAATCAATTTTCCAGCTCTTCCACAACTGGCTTGCGGCAAGGTAAGTCCTCTCTTCACTTTAATTCTTGACTGATAACATGATAACACTTAAGCCCTTGCTTGCTTTCTAACGTCTATGTTTAACCATCCTCAAGCGGCAAAGAAGTAAAAAGCCTGACGTTCGAAATCATGGCACTCGGTTTGGAAAGACCCGAGTAACACGTTCCGATTTTGATAAGCTCCGAGGTTGGCTTTGAAAGAAGAGAACAGCTCAACAGACTAAATAAAGTTTCTGCGCTCTCAGTTTGCCGAAAGTTTCCTCACTAACGTGACACGCACACGTCTTACTTAGAGAGAGAATAACCTCGGCATAGCCACCCGAGATACCCCGGGAAAAGGTAACGCAAGGAACATTGCTCTGTTTTTAAAACCACAACATCAGGGGAGAGCGCGAACGCAGTCCCCCACTACCACAAATTATGCAGTCGAGTTTCCCGCATTTGGGGAAATCGCAGGGGTCAGCCCATCCGGAGTGCAATGGATAAGCCTCGCCCTGGGGAAACCACCTTCGTGATCATGGAATCACCCCTGCCAGGTAAGTATGCTAGAATCCCCCACATGCGCTCACTCCCCCACCACAAACACACTCCAAACTCACGCCCACTTACGCAGCTCTTCCGCGTCCCACGCAACACCACAAACACACACAAACTACACACTCTTCCAGCATTTCAAACAGGAAAAAGGCGCTAGGCCTCTCAGATCTCCCCCAAATCTCTTTTTTTCCAGACGCAGGAACGGGTCGGAGAAACCGGGACCAGAAGTCTACTCATCTGCATACGCCCTGCGTCTTCCTGACGTCACCCGCCAAGCCTGAACGAATGGACACCGCCATCTAATGGCTGTTCAGAGGAACTTTTTACAAGGGAAGGAACTGGAACCCGCGCGAGCCTCAAACATTTATTTCCTCAGCCTAAAGAGATCAGACCAACTACCAGGCTCTGGTGCTACTAGTCCTTGTCCTTGTCCTTGCTTGGAACCGAGCCTGTCAGAACTCGCACCTCCGCGTGAGTTTGGCCCCTCGCTGGATCAGCCTTCCTCCTCCCGGTCCAGCCCAGCTCCAGCCCCACCTTTGCAGCCTCCCCAGCCGCGGAGACGCACGCTGGAGGACGGCGCCCCCGACGCGTCCCGTTGGCGGGGCGCTCACTGGCAGGGTGCGGGTCCCTGGGCTTCTTCAAAGGCCCGGCTGCTTTGGCGGCGCTATGCCAGAGCAGCAGACCCTCGCTCGCACCCTCGCCCGGCCGCCGGCCCCGCAGACCTGGCCGCGGAACACGCCTCTCTCCTCGGCCCTAGCCCCCGAACGTCTCTGCACCCTCTTTCCGAAGGGCGAAGGACCCTAGCGATCGCCGAGTCCGAGCCGGGAGGGATCTCGGAGGCTTTCCAGCGCCTCTCATTTCACCGTCTCGGGAAGTGAGACTCTCGCTCTCCGGCCGGGGGCGTTTCAGACCCTTGCACACCGGCGGCCGCGGGTCGGGCCGCGCTGGGAGGGAAGGCGCTGCTCCGGGCGCCCACCGCGCTGGGGACAGGTCGGGAGGTCTGCGGGCAGGAGGAGCCTGACCCTGGGTCCGGCTAGTCCGGCTCCTTCCTGAACAGGGAGCCTTTCGAGGAACGGTAACTGAAGCTGCTATAGAGGCAGATGCGGGGCGTGCCTGTTCCCCCACTTTTCAGCCTCTGGCTGAGAGGATAGTGTTAGCATGAAAGCCCTTACCTCTCCCTTCCTCCTTCATACTTCCCTCCTTCTTGCTCTTTATTAATTTAGTGCAACCCCTGCCCCAAAGCCTGTTGGTATGGGACTCCCTCCTTATTGGTGGAGATTGACGCCTATGTGAGGGTCAGGGCAGAACTAGCAAGAGGTGAGAATTCTCAGTGGGTACCTTTATGGGACTCCCATGTGAGGGTCCTTTTGGTATTCTTCACCTTTAGGGGCTCTTCAAACAAGAATCTTTTTCCAGTGCAACATCTCATTGGCTTCCAGCTTCCAGAGACAAGATGGAAGACACCAACCTCACTTTGGTTACTGACAGAAAAGACAATAGGATGATATGAGAGGAGTGGGCAGTCCCCATCAAAGAGTAGGTAAGGAGCAGTGTGACAATCTTCCAGTGATGAGGAGGAAATCTACAGAACCTCTTTCCCACACCCCAAAACAGGAACACACACACACACACACACACACACACACACACACACACACACTTCTTGAAGCAGCAATTCTGACTCTTAAAGATATTGAATTGAAATCTGCCTCTCTAAAGTTTCTACATATTCTGCCCATTGGAGCCAAGCAAAATTACTATAATCCCAATTGCACTTAACAGCTCTCCAGATGACAGTTATCATATCCAGCCCTCCCCTGTCCCCCAATCTCTCCCACCACATTCAACGAAATGTTCATTTCCTTCAGCTCCAATCCTCATATGACATGATCTTAACATTTAGGTCCCTGTCCTCAGGAAGTTAAGTTTGCCCAAACCTTGGTGATCTTTGGCATTGTCATGGTTTTTACTGGTGTGTTTAAATGACATTTTGCAGGGTGATAGTCCAGCTCTAATGATGTTTACAGTGGCCCAGAATGTGCCAAACTGATGACAGTTTTTGTCTCCAGAGCCCAATCTCCTGGCACCAATCAAAGGGAAACTAACTTGGCTCTGAATAAAACTCAAGTGCACTAACCAGGTAAAGGATCCCTTTCCTCACATAAACATTTGAGGCTAAAGCCAGAGAGGAGACAGAATTCACATTACCTTGGTCTAGTCTGCCAACTAACTGCTGCTTGTTAAACTAACAAAACATTCACTGTGAAAGCTCTTTCATCACCATAGGAGCCAATCATTGAGCCACAAGGCTGAAACCCAGTTGGGTGCCTTCTAGTCAACTTTGACACAAAATCAGGCCTGTGCCTTGGATGCACTTGTGCCCTCATTGCCAGACTCCACCTTCATTAGGCCACAAGGTAAGTAAATGCTTATTGGACTTGAACAGAATGTGTGCTCCAGATCGTTCAGCTCATTCAGGTGTACAGAAGGCCCTCTGGCTCTGGGTAGGGTATAACTCTGTGACTCACAGTATCAGTGAGGAAATGGTGAGAGAGCTGTCCCAAGTCCACTGAAGCAAGTCAGCCCACCTTATGAATCACCTGTGGAAACCTATGGTTATAACCAGGGGCAGCAAGTTTACAATCCTTTCCCCACACTCCCAGAAGAGATTGTGTTGTTGTTCAGTCCTGTCCAACTCTTTGTGACCTCATTTGGGGTTTTCTTGGCAAAGATACTAGAGTGGTTTGCCCTTTCCTTCTCCAGCTCATTTTATAGATGAGGAAACTGAGGCAAACAGGGTGAAGTGACTTGCCCAGGGTCACAGCTGAGGAAGTGTCTGAGGCAGAATTTGAACTCAGATCCTCCTGACTCCAGGCTCAGCACTCTATCCACTACAGCACCTAGCTGCCCCAGAATAGAAATACAGAGGTTCAATACTAGCTCTTGCTTTTCTTTATTCAATTCAAGAGGCTCAGGGTGCTCTTTGGGAGCACACCATCCATAAGGTGAAAGGAAACACAGGGTTAAATAAAAATGTTAACTGAACCTGCATTTCTGTCAGGGTGCTAGATTTGGATATTCTAGGTCAGGTGTCACAGTATTGCATCTGGGCTGAATTTGTGGTATGGTACTCCATGGTGAGTCCTAGCTAGAAGAATGTGTTCTCTGTAGTCATGGAAATACCTTAGTTTTGGTTCTCATATTGGGTAGGGAGTACACTGTTTTATTTGCCATCAATACTTAGGGATGGCACATTTCATCTTTGACCCTGGAACAACTTCACTCACATTATTCAACATTCTTAGGATTGATTCAGAGGTGTCAACCACCATAGCTAGATTTTCTTCATAGGCCAGGATCTCTCTTTTCCTGCCAAGTAGATCAAAGCCCAGAACTGTCATCTACACAACTCAAGTCACAAGTTCCACAATAAATTTTAAAATGTCTATGCAAATATCAATATTTAGGGAAAAGTCATCATTGGTAGTTGGAGTTTCTATTGGTAGATAGAGTTTCTATTGCCCAAATATAGTCAGATCAAGTGAACAAGCATTTATATTTATATTTATATGCTTCCTATGGTTCTGTGACTCTGGCACTAGATTAAATGCTAGGAATACAAATACAACGACAAAGAAGACAGTCCCTGCCTTCAAGGATCTTACTTCCTAATGGACAAGACAATACATAAAAGGAAACTGAAAAGTCCAGGGTGGGTTGGAAGAGAGAAGGGGTATCTGTGAAGGGGCATGTAGAGAAAGCCCAGGGAGTTAGGAGTGGGTCCTGGAAAGGAATTAAGATGGGGCACTTTCCTTAAAACAGAGGTTCTAGGAGGAACCAGCCAGTGGGAAATGGACCTCTGTGGCAGAGCATATTTCCAGTGTGAGAAATCTGGAAGCAGAGTGAACTTTCAGGCTGAGGAGGCTCCCTAGGTGCAATTAAAGAAGGCAATAAGACAAAGATATAATGTAAAAAAAAAATTTTTGAATCAATAGCAATAGCAAATTTTGAGAAAAGCAACAGGATCAGGCTATTTTCTCTAATAACTATATGTGGGTTTCCATATTTATCTGGCATGAAAATTCAGGCTTCAAGTATATTTTGGCAGTACATTCTAAGGTTTTATTTTGTGGAAAGTCTTAGATATTTTTTGTTGCCTCTCCATCCCTTGTCATCCCTCTATTGCACAACACGAAAAGATGACCATGGGCATTATAGCCAGTGAGTGACCCTGGTTGCTGGCCTGTGGCCTACCCTTCTATGGATCTGTTGGCCCATGTACATGTTTTCACATCTGCTTATCAGCCCAACTCCATGAGCCTGCTCTTCAGTTTGGTAGGACCTCCTGAAAGGTCAAGATAGGTCTGTTATGGTCTGCTCACTAGTCCATTTGCCAACCAATGAGATTCTGTATTTTTGGTCAGCCTCACCTGTATTGTCTAGGTATGAAACACTATAAAACTAAGGCCCTGGAGGAAGAGGGCTTCTCAGATTGTGAGGAAGATCTGAGTTCCACTTCATTAGAAGAGACAATGGAACCATTCATTCATAAAGTGCCATTGACTCAGAGCTCTGCCTCAGTGGTTTTTCTTGTAGATTGGACAATTTTGAAAATACCCACACTTAAGTTTTATCAAAATAGAATTAAAATCAATTTTCAGCTTTAGAGTTGCTTAACAACAGTGTGCAAGCAGCAAGGTTGTTAAGTGGATAGGGCACTGGACCTGGAGTCAGGAAGACCCGAGTTCAAAATTGGCCTCGCTAGCTGTGTGACCCTGGGCAAGTCATTTAACCTCTGATGGTCTTAAGCCACTGGAGAAGGAAATGGTAAATCACTCCAGTGTCTTTGCCAAGAAAACCTATGGACAGTACTGACACACTATGTTTTATGGAGTCACAGAGTTGGATGTGACTGAATGACAACAGCAGCAGCAACAACAGTCTGAGCCTGATTCTAGGATAGAACATAGAACTCAAAAATGGGTTCTCTTCACCAACCACCACAAAGTAATTTCTTCTGCAGGATTTAGTATTTCCAGCCTGTTCTTCAGATTTCTCTGCAAATAGCATTACTAATATCCTATTGCACCCTTCAGACAAAATCAGATATCCCTATTTGAAGGTTTTGTTTTGTTTTATTTTGCAAATGCTGTGTATCAGATTTATCCCTACCAAAGGCTACCAAACTTATCATGTCTTTTCCACTTGCTGAAAAATGTCTTCTGGGGCAAATTTGAACAGTATTTAATAGCTAGCCCTCTACATGTAATATCAGTCAATAGGCAATATAAAACAAAAACTTTCCTTCTCCCTTTTCCCTAAAATACTGATGGCATAAGGCCTCTGCTTCCCCACCTCCACTAGGCACAGAGTATATTTTTGCATACTTAATGGGAAAGTCAGAGCTTCCGAGAGATACAAGCCCTGAAAAAAGAAGGCCATATCTTCTTATTAAACAGAAAACTTACTCCCCAGGGGGAGATAAACCATTTCCAGAAGTACTTTGATACTGAGATTGACATGTGGAGAGAACAAGCCCCTATTACATCTCCCTGTTTTGAAACTCCCTTTAATATATTGTCTTCACATAGAAAACTTATCTAGTATTAATCTGATAAGAAAAGGTATTATGCAGAATTTTTACAATTAATATTTTTAAAAGCAAATATATGACTATCACCATATTACAATAATATAAATCCAAAATTTTTATTCTTTCGAAATTACCAATGAAATAAACCATATATTTAATATCTAACAAAAACAGGATATAAAAACAATCATCCATAAACACCTTTTAAGTGCCAATTATGCACCAGCCACTGTGTTAAGTGCTGGGGATGCAAAAAGAGGCAAGATAGTCCCTGTCCTCAAGGAGCTTACAATCTAATGGGGGAAACAACATATAAATAAGTCTATACAAAACAAGATAAACAGGATAAATAGTAAACAATTAACAAGAATAGTAGCTCAATATCCTTATGAACAGTAAATAATTAAACATTTCTTGGTTACGAGATGAAACCAGTAATGCAAGAGATAAAGCAATTTCTACTTTCTCCATTGTCTAGGACACTAAGCAACCAAACAGGATAAAAAACCATTGAACTAACTAACTGCAGAGAAGGTTGCAGGCATACCTTGGGGATCTTGTGGGTTCAGTTCCAGAACACTACAAAGAAATAAATTTTGCAACAAATTGAGTCACATGAATTTTTTGGTTTCCTAATGCAAATAAAAGTTCTATTTATACTATACTGTAGTCTATTAAATGTGCAAGTCGTATTATGTCTAAAAAATGTATATACCTTAATTTTAAAAAATGCTTTATTGCTAAAAGTGTTAACCATCATCTGAGCCTTCATCAAGTCATAATCTTTTTGCTGGTGGAGGGCCTTGTCTTGACACTGATGACTGCTGACCAATTGGGGTGGTGGCTCAGTGGTTGTGGCAATTTCATAAAATAAGACAATGAATTTTGCCACATTGATTGACTTTTCCTTTCACAAAAGACCTCTCTGTAGAATACAGTACTCTTTAGTAGCATTTTTATCCACAATAGAACTTCTTTCAGAATCAGAGTCGATCATCTCAAACCCTACTGCTACTTTATCAACTAAGTTTGTGTAATATTCTTCAACATTGTTGTGTCTCAGGGAATAGGGAGGCCCCAGGAGTGGGAGAAAGATAGGGAACTGCCAGTCAGTTGGAGCAGTCTGAACACACAATATTTATTAAGTTCACTATCTTATATGGTGCCCCAAAACAATTACAATAACACCAAAGATCACAGATCACTGTAACTGAGATAATTATAATGAAAAACTTTTAAATATTGTAAGAATTACCAAAATGTAACACAAAGACATGATGTGAGCACATGTAGGAAAAATGGTGCCAACAGACTTGCTTGATGCAGGGTTGCCACAAATCTTCAATTTTAAAAAAAGCCACAATATCTATGAAGTTAAATAAAGCAAAATGTAATAAAATAAGACATGCCTATAATCCCTAAACCAAGTTTGGACAACCTGCAGCCTTGGGGCCAAACATGGCCCTCTAGGTCCTCAAGTGCTGCCCTTTGGCTCAATGCAGACTTCATAGAACAAATCCACTTAGTAAAAGGATTTGTTCTGTAAAACTCGGACTCAATCAAAGGGCTGCACTTGAGGACATAAAAGGTCACATGTGGCCTCAAGGCTGCAGGATCCCCACATCTGCCCTAACCCTTAATTTGCTCACTCATCACCCTCTCCACATATACATACACCACTCCCCAAGAGAGCAGGGCTGCAAATGTATACTTGAAGGCTCTACCCCTATCTCTTCAGAGTTAAGGCAGAAACCAAAAGGCAAGAATTTGTCCTGGCTGAAAAAGCAGCATGGTAGTGCCATGTCCTTCAAAGGAGATCAGCCAGAGAACCGAGGAATGGAGAAAACTGGGGCAGGACACATTTGTCACCCTCCACTAAGCCTGAGGGAAAAGACCCAGGATCTAACTAGGGCCTATTCTGTCTCCCAGAAGTTAACTGGGGCAGAGGCCAGTGAATCCTGGGATGAGTCTGATATGGCTTTGAGGTCCAGTCCCCATATGACTGAAATCAAAAGGGAAAGAGAAAGTGTACCATAGAACATAATGAAAAGAAAGAGAAATGACCAGAGATCCCAGGAGGAAGAAAACTAAGTTATAGACCCAGAGGATAAGTAGATGTCCTAACAGTGACTGTATGAATAAGAGAGGGGAAGGTGGCTTCAAGATCAGCCAAAGGAGTCCAGACATTGATGAATAAATAGCACAAGACAAAGGAAAAAAAAGCCAATACTTGATAAACAGAGGATCATATGGATTTAACAGAGAGCATGGAACAAAAACAAGATGCTCCTGAATGGTTTAAAAGAAAAACAGTCATGGTGAAAACATAAATCATGGCCTCTGCAGCAGAAATAATGGAAAGAATAGAAAAAAAATTGAAGCCAGAGTAGCAAGTCTCACTAAAGAAACAAAAGGGAGAATAATACAAAGATATATGAAATATGGTACCTTTTTCAAAGAGCTTTCTATCTCATGGGGGGGCGAAAGCACACTCAACATAAGGAAAATACAAATGTAGGTAGGGACTTGGCACGAATTTGAACATTAAAGAGAATAGCCCTAAATTGAACAATATTGCCATATGTCCATGAAATACCAACCAGATTAGGAAGGCCTGTATTTGCAGTGACAACAATCCTCAATAGATACCATTATTCTATACATTATAAACTGGATTATAGGACTGCTGCGTTGCAGCAATCAATTTTAATCACTTTACCACATTGTAACAATGAAAATGTTTATCTAGTAAAGGATATTGTATAAGACAACTCTGTCATATGCTGATATATGTGTTAAGAGTTAGGGTAAAACCAGTATGAAAAATCCATAGATAATCTCAACACAATCTTCATTCAAACCATTCATTTCTGAGTTAACCAGAGTACAGCACATGTCACTGATCCCAAATAATTTGCTAACTGCCTCCAAAGTAATCCATGTGTATGCTGGTGAGGGTATACACCTCTGATAACATATTACAATTAAAATTCACTTACCTGAGAACAAATAGAAGGATCTAAAGGGGAGAAAGGGAGAAATAAATCTAAGGAAATAAGGAAAATTCAACTTGAGTGAATTAAAAGAAATAACAGGTAGAAGGAGTTGGGGAGCTGATAAATACAGGAGCATGCATTCCATTGAGTTTCTGGTTGAGAATTCCAGAGGGAGGGAGAAGAGAATAGTAGCCCGTTTGGTTTTTTTGTTTTTGGTAGTCTGGTTTGACATCACCATTTGACTCTCCTAACCTTCTCTGGTCCAGTATTGTTTCTCTAGGTTACGACATTGAAAATTAGTAGCTTGGGTGGCTAGGTGGCACAGTGAATAGAGCACTGGCCCTGGAGTCAGGAGGACCTGAGTTCAAATCTGGCCCCAGAAACTTACTAGCCATGTGACCTTGGGCAAGTCATTTAACCCCAACTGCCCTCCAAAAAGCCAAAAAAAAAAATTAGTAGCTGATTCAATAGCTAGGGAAGAGTCCTTCCCTTTCAGCAAAGGAATTATTAACTGGACCCCTTTCCTTTTCCTTTGGAGCCACTGAATAACAGAATCCTCTATTCAAGAAGCAGGATTACCAACAAAGTCAGAGAGTCTTCAAAGAAGACTGGCTGGATGTTGAAGGGAAGAGGGTGGAAGAAGATCCAGGTGATGTAAGCAGGTGACAAAGGTAGGCAAGTTCCACAGAAATGGATGGTCCAGAGACGAAATATAAGCTAACTGGTACAACAAAGGGTGCTACCAAGCAGGTCTTTCAGGAGGGACCAGAAGAAATTAACTGTGAAATAAAGACAATACCTATTGAAAACAGCTCCATTAACACACACACACACACACACACACACACACACACACACATAACTGGACGTGGAAACTTGAGCAAGTTACTTAACCCTGATTGCTTTGAAAAAAAATTAAAAAAGAAAAAAGAAAACAGCTCCACATCCTAACATACAAGGTAATTATCAGGTAATATATTAGCAAATATACTTTGGCAATAGCAGAGAAGTAATCATGCAAGTGACAAATTGACAGCAGTAGTAATCAGTTTTTAAAAGTCAATCAAGGGACAGCTAGGTGGTACAGTGAATAGAGCACTGGTCCTGGAGTCAGAAGGACCTGAATTCAAATCCAGCCTCAGACTCTTAACTCTTACTAGCTGTGTGACCTTGGGCAAGTTACTTAGCCCTAATTGCCCTGCCTTCCCTCCTCCAAAAAGACAAACTCAGGTCCTCCTGACTCCAGGGCCAATGCTCTATTCACTGTGCCACCTAGCCGCCCCCCTGAACATTCTTAATGAAATTAGACACAATAGTCTGGAAATCCAAGAGTTATTAAAACACAATTTAATAAGAATGAGGATAGGTGAAGATTGGCACAAATAAATGGCTGTATTTGAATACTTAAGTGTCTGTTACTGACTTCACTCAATAGAAATATTACTGACAATGTGGGTGAATATGCTATCCTTTCAATCTCCTTGGAAGGCAACCCTAGCATTTTCTTGACTCCTTCCTACACACACACACACACACACACACATACACACACACACACACACCACCTATTCAGTTAGTTGGCATATCTTGTCATTTATACCTCCCCAATACTTCTCCTTATCACAAACATTTTGCATTCAGGGAAGCACCAATCAGTTCAGGTTCTCAACATATCTCCCCTACACTATTGCACAATAATTTCCCAATTGGGAAATTCTCCACACAGCTGTCAGTGATTTTCCTAAAAACAAGTCATTCTTCTACTCCAGTGACTCTGTCCTTCACTATACTATCAACAATCATCTCCTTTGTGTAACATTTAAAACCATGATCACATTGTACCTCTCTAGTCTCACTACACATTACTGTCTTTTTGATGACAGGTCAACCACACTCACCTTACTACTTTTCACACATGATACTTCTCCTATCTCTATGCTTTGGCTGTCCCCCATGCCCAGAGCACATTCCTACCCTCCTCCCTTCTGCCTCTTAAAATTCTTGGTTTCCTTCAAGACTCAGTTCAAGTACCCCCTCCATTAAACCTTTCCTGAGCCCCACCACTTAGGAATCCTCTTCTTCCCAAACTGTCTTATTTATTTTGTGGATTCTTATATAGCAGCAATGACTAGGTACTATACCAGTCACACACATCTCTCCAGCATTCTGATCCCATAAAATTTCTGTGGCATCCAACCCCTCTCATGTCTGTAGTTGTGACTGTTCCTTGTCCTTAGGGAATATATCTGTAAAGACAGCTACAGGTGGTGTTAATATTATTACCTAAATCCATGTTTCCTGACTAGGAACACTACACCAAGAAACAATTCTTCCAAAAGAGATGAGGGAAAGGATAGCTAGGTGGTTCAGTGAAAAGAGCACAGGCCTTAATGTCAGGAGGACCTGAATTCAAATTTGACCTCAAAACACTTAACACTTACTAGTTATGTGACCTTGGGCAAGTCACTTAACCCCAATTGCCTTGCCTTCCTCCTTCCCCTCCAAAAAGACCAAAAAAAAAAAAAAAAAGAGAGAGAGAGAGATGAGGGAAGAGTAGAAAGTTATCTAAAGATGCTGAGGGAGCTATCAAAAATCAGTGGTGTTCCAGTATTTTAGATAAGTGATTCAATAGAAGATATAATTCAAACTCTCATTTTTCCTTAATGGGTGCTCTGTACATTCCTTTCAGATATAAAAAATAACTTGGCACCCTATGCAGCTAAAGAAAGCTTCTGTCCTTGACACCTTTATAAAGAATTAGGTAAACTTGCATTGTAGAAGTTGAATGTATCACCACCAACACCTAAAGTTAATAACCATTTAAGGGCAAAAGTGGTTTTCCAAATGTGGATCTTCAGCAATTTATGAGTCCATCTCCAAGAATATATCCCCACTAGGTGATCCATCAAAAAGAGCATAGGACCTTAATACAAAAGATAAATTCACTATTACTAGTGAATTTAAATTTAATAAATAAAAAATTATATATTTATATATATATATATAAAATTAAATTTAAAAAATTAAAAAAATGAAGCATGAAAAAAAGGTAAGCTAGAACAAATTTTCAGAGAAGCTACAGAAACAAAATAATAAGAAAACAAAAAATTATTATGGAAATAGAAAATGCAGGGGGGGAAATTAACAGGAAACTTACAAAACAAATACCTTAAAGTGAAGACAAGCACCTTTAGATAAAACAACCACACCTTAAAAAAAAAAAAACACCTTTAGACTTAACTTGAATATTGTTGTTCAGTATCTGATTTTTCATGGCCCTATGGACCACACATAGTATGCCATTCTGATATCATACCATATCATATCATATCAGGCCAGTATTGGCAAAGATACTGGATTGCTTTGCCATCTCCTGCAGAGGATCACTTTTTGTCTGAACTTCCCACTTTAACCTTCCATTTTAGGTAACCCTGCACAGGATAGCTCATAGTTTCATTGAGGAAGTGATCCTGAAGGGGAGTCACTGAAATAGAAACCTAAAGAGACGATGTAGCACTTCCCAAAGTTCTCACAGTTGCTAATACCTAGTTTGTGGGTAAGGGTGAGAAAGCAAAGGGGAAGGAAGAACATACCACACTACACTAACACCCCTTTCCTTTCTCTGCATTTTACTCCCTGTAAACTATCAATTTCTGGGATAGCATCATCAATAAGACTCACACAAAGAACACAAAAGGAGAGGCTCCCTTTCAAAAATGTCAGCACTTTGTCAAGGTATAAAACAACTTTGTGACACCCTCCCCCATTGCCTCATGGGTAAAGCAAGAATTACATAACCCTGAGCCTTCATCCACCGAGTAGACAGTTTTTCTGTCCTCTGCTATTCTTCCTTAAAAAGGAATAGAGAGTTGTCCCTGGGTTCTAGAAGGTTCAGGTTCCTCAGTCTTTCTGAGGTTAAAAGTAGAAGAAGCCAGGTTAGCATTCAAACAAAGAAACAAAAAAATACAATGAGAAACCAGAGTAAATAAGAAGATACCCTTAAAAATGCTGTGTGAGACTAAAGAACAGTTTTTTAAAGATCAGCCTGACTTTCCTGGAATCCCTGTATATTATCAGATACTTAAGAGAAAAGGAGAGTGAGGGAAAGAACTGAAACAAAGTATAAACAGAGATGTTGCTCATTTTTAAAAAATGTATAATTTGAGTAAGAGAGAAGCAACTGTAACTTAGTTCAGTTAGGTCACTCAATCAATTAGGAAATTATAGTTAAGTCTCAAAAAAGACAATTTGCTCTTTATTAAATTCTTGGGTCCCTAAGACACATTGTGTCTCCCCCTTGAGAAAAAATGCCCCATCCTGGAGGTTTTAGAACTCATCCTTGTCCTGTGTTTTAAGGTTTGCAATGCATTTTCCCAACAAAAAGCCCAAGAAGGTACATCAGGTATTTATTATGCCCATTTTATAGATGAGGCAACACTTCCAGGTGTCCCATAGTTCCCCGGGTTAGGAGCATGATTATTATCAGTTAAATGAGGAAGGTGAGGCAATTGACCTAAGGAAACAGCAGTTATTCATAATTATAAGAAGGGGAAGAGCTTTTTACTCCCTCTGAACAAATCTTTGTTATTGAATTATTCTACTTATGTGTCCCCATATTTTACTTTGTGACCCCATTTTGGGTTTTCATGGCAAAGATACTGTAGTGGTTTGCTATTTCCTTTTTCAGCTCATTTTACAGATGAGAAAACTGAGGCAAATAGGGTTAAGTGACTTGCCCAAGGTCATACAACAAGTAACTGTGTGAAGCCCAATTTGAACTCAAGTCTTCCTCCTATTGTATCACCTAGCTGCCCAAACAAATCTATATATAGTGTTAAAAGTCAGGTTTCTGCTTCTCTCTGCAATGGGCACAATGACAGCCAAGGACCCCCTGAGGTGATGGTTCGAGATGCTTTGAATCAGACGATGGAGGAAGAATTGGAACAGGATGAGAAGGTCTTTTCGCCCGGAGAAGTTGCTCAGTATGATGGGGCCTACAAGGTCAGCAGAGGCCTGTGGAAGAAGTATGGAGACAAGAGAATAATCAACACCCCCATTTTGGAGATGGGCTTTGCCGGGATTGCTGTTGGGACAGCCATGGCTGGATTGAGGCCTATTTGTGAATTTATGACCTTCAATTTTTCTATGCAAGCAATTGACCAGGTTATAAACTCAGCTGCCAAGACTTACTATATGCCAGGTGGACTTCAGCCTGTGCCCATTGTCTTCAGGGGACCTAATGGTGCTTCTGCTGGTGTGGCTGCCCAACATTCACAGTGTTTTACAGCTTGGTATGGGCACTGTCCTGGATTAAAAGTTATCAGTCCTTGGAGTGCAGAAGATTCAAAAGGATTTATGAAATCAGCAATCTGGGATGATGATCCAGTTGTGGTACTGGAAAGAGAACTCATGTATGGAGTTCCTTTTGAATTTCCAGAGGAAGCTCAGTCAAAAGATTTCCTGATTCCTATTGGAAAAGCTGAATTAGAAAGGGCAGGAACCCATATTACACTGGTTTCCCACTCACAACCTGTTGGCCATTGTTTGGAAACAGCTGCTATACTGTCTAAAGAGGGAGTAGAATGTGAGGTGATCAACCTGCGTACCATTAGACCAATGGACATTGAGACCATTGAGCTCAGTGTGATGAAGACCAATCACCTGGTGACTGTTGAAGGGGACTGGCCCCAGTTTGGGGTGGGAGCTGAGATCTGTGCGAGGATCATGGAAGGTCCCACATGTAACTTCCTCCATGCACCTGCTGTCTGAGTCACAGGGGCTGATGTTCCTATGCCTTATGCAAAGATTCTGGAAGAAAACTGCATACCTCAAGTTAAGGACATCATCTTTGCAATCAAGAAAGCACTGGATATCTAATTTGTACTTGACATTGAAGTCCCTGGGATTTCTTGTGTGTAATTATTGCTTCAGAGGTTAGGACGCACTGTTGGTTCACATACGTAATTGTACTGGTCTGGAGCAACAAGGCCTCTGGCTACCATTTTTTGTGGGGGAAGGTGTCACAGTACTTGGGCTAGGAACCCTCTCACCATCTCAGTCCTGAGACCTCCTGCCCTTTTGTGTCTGCTACAGTTAAGCTATTTCTGCTCCAAAGAAAACTCATCAATAGAATGTTTTTGCCTCTGCTACTAATAGTACAATGCATCGGGGGCATTGAGGGACCCTGGTCAAGGGTCTGCCTGACATTTATCTGTACAGAAGGAAAGCATGATCTGACTCAGTTGAGTTGTTTTGATAAGGAATAAATGCCTTCTGGTTCCAGTCAAAAAAAAAAGTCAGGTTTCTAGGCAAGTGTTTCTAAACTGGATTTTATACTAAAGAGTTGACTGTGTGGACAGCAGGGAGAGCATAAAAAATGAGTAGTTCTAGTGAGACTGGTTACCTGAGTGGCTTCCCTGTGGGTCTCTTATTTTGTTCCTGTGTGTTATGGCCCAACTCAGGGAAAATCTCCAATCAGGTGCTGGAAGTCATGAGGCACAAGTCATTTTAATTCCCTTTAATTCAACAGAGATTCATAAAGTAAGGCAATGAGAGGCTATCATAAAGATATGATGTTGGTCTCTGTCTTCTTGTTTGTTGTAATCATATGTGTAAGGTATAGAAGGGGATGGTAGTAATAGTCCTGTCTCTTCCTCTTTTAACATCATTTCATCTTAGACAGTATCCTCCAAAACCAAAAGGAAGAGGCATGTTCCTTATCCTTGTCATTTTCAAACCTTTCTCTGCTTATCTTTGCTCCCAGGCTAATGTAACAGAGAATCCTGGCTTTAGTCTATAGTGACAGAGTCTACAGCAAGGCTGAAATATAGATTAACTCACTGGCTAGACCCTGGTCAACAGTCTAACCATTATTCCTAAAGGACAGTAAAAGATATATTCATTCTGTGAGAATGGGGGTTGCTTTCTTAAGGAGATTCACCTTGGGTGTGTTTGTGTTTCCTGTGTTCTTTTAATAAATTTCTAGCACCATGATTTGAGCAGAAGTGATTTGGTTTTGTTTTTTGTTTTGCTTTGTTTTACCATGACCCAGGATGTTCTGTACCAAGTTTCAACATCCATTTATTAGGAGCTCCTTCTTGGTAAGGGAATTGCCAGGGTTCTGTGACCCTTAATTGCCAGATGCCTGTGACCTTGGATCCAGGTATACCCAAGACCATGGGGGAAGGACTCACAGGGAGTTTTCAGGATGCTGCTGTTTCAGGTTTGGTACTCACAACTCAATGCTGCCTGTTGCTCTGAGGAGTGCTGTTTAAGCCTGGAGTCACTCTCTTCAGGGACACCCAGAGACAGCCAGATAACAAGATTCCCTAGAGCTGAACTAACCTGCCTAATAGAAACCTCACCCTGGTTATCTGTTGTTAGCCTTCCTGTTAACATTTGCAGCTATGCAGCATAAGGCCTAGCCCAGAAGCCTGTGTTACCTGGACCCAGCTTAGCAAAGTAGGGAGTAGGGCAGGTTTCAGGGCAGCCTTGGAATGGGAGAGAGGCTGATGTCCTCATTAGGACTATTGGAAGCAGCTACACAGACTGCCTTGCCTTTTTCATAGTGGTCACAAAGGCTGGGAATAAGAATAGAGGAAATTGAGAAATAATTATGTATGGGGTCATCTGTACCTGGTAAAAGGCAGTACTGCTACAGGTCAGAGTTAAATGGAGAGCCTCCAGTGCCCATTGGAGGAGTCTGGGCTTCATCCTGTAGGATGCATGGTGTGATAGACTGTGTCTGCGACTTGATAACATCCTAAGCAGGCCCCACCAAAGCCAACAAGTATTGATTTGAGTGCCTACCATGTGCAATACTAGGCATGGGGGAGGAGAAACAGAGAGGATATGCCCCAGGCTCAGTTTTCAAGACGATTGGAGTGAACAAGATTAAGAATAACAATAATGTGTCACTTTAAAGTTTGAGAAATACTTGATAAATATAACTTCATTTGGTGCTCACAACAACCCAGCGAGGTGGGTGATATTATTTCCATTTGAGTTAGACAGATCTTAGGTGACTCTCCCAGAGTCACACTGCTAGAAAGTCAAATTTGACCTCAAGTCTTCTGGACTCAGGGGCAGTGAGATGACACTAGGTCTAAAGTCAGGAAGACCTGAGTTCAAATCTGACCCAACTACTTATTCATTGTGTTACTCTGGGCAAGTCACTTAACCTCTGTTTGCTTTAATAGCAAATTGCTTTAATGGCTTTAATGGAGGAATGGCAAACCATTCTGGTATCCTTGCCAAGAAAATCCCATGGACAATATGGTGGATGGGGTCATGAAAAAGTGTACTTCACTAAACAACAACAATAACTTTCTGATACTAGCTGCCTCTAACTCATGCATGCAAAGTAGTTTAGAACAGTACAAGACAGCATATAATTAGGTGCTAGATGATGTTGACACTGAAGGGAATAAAAGGTTGGGGAAGGTAGAGTTCAGAGTGTCTGGACTAGGTGGGAAAGGACTTGAGATGGACCTTAAAGAAATGGTAATATTTGGACAAGAGAGAAAAGGACACAGACATTTCAGTCTGGAGAAATAGAAGAGGCAGGGAGTACATATGGCATAACATAGAATCATGAAAGCCAAGAAGAAGAAGAGATCTGAGAGGACATTTAATATACCCCTCATCCAGACAGAAATTCCTTCCACAACATCCTAATTAGGGGTTACTCAGGGTCTGCTTAAATATCTCAAGTGATGGGGAATTTATAACCTCCTGAACTCAACTATCCTACTGGGGGATAGCATTATTAATTATCAGACAGTTGCCTTTTCTATTCATTGAGTGTAAATCTCTTTACAATTTATACCTGCTCAGTAGAAACAAGACCTCCACACCTCAGGCTCTCACCACCTCCAATCCATGTAAAAGGGGACTCTGAACAAACTTCGGAGCTACAGAACCCACAAAATGACACAGAAAAACTAACCTCCCACTGAGGACAGCCCGGCAGGCCATCAGGAAGCAGCCAGTGAAGGGCTCTGGGAGCCCAGCCCAGCTCCACGCCCTGAGGTTTTAGCCACAGGGGGGGCCTGACCAGCTGCTGGCTGGAGGGACTTCAGATCAGCAGCAGCTGTGGCCTTTTCCAGAATTATCAACACATAGATACGAAGGACAAAGTGAGAGATCAGTGCAGCCTGGACTTTGGGACCCTGTAGTTGGGAGTGTGGTGGCTTTTGCCCCTGGAATGAGAAGCTGGGGAGGGTGGTGGCACAGCCACCACCACATGGCAGCTTCAGCTCCTGGCCTGCAGACTGTAGGGGGACCAAGCACCAGTCTGAGGGGTAATCACTCTTGCTTTAACCTGCTTAGATCTGGATTGCTCTCTAGGGTGGAGGTCCTGGGGTGTGCGACCAGCTTGCCAGAGCATGTGGAGGCTTCAGAGAGAGCACCCAACTAATACCTCTGGCAGCTGAGAAAACCCCAGCATTTGGTACGAAGCTCCCCTGTCTGGTAGAAGAGTCCTACTGTGGCAAAAAGCCTAAAAGTCAAGTAATTGAGTGGCAACATGACCAGGCAAAGGAAGCAAAACAAACAGAAGAATCCAATATTAGACTCCTATTTTGGGGACAAAAAAGATCAAAGCATGGAACAGGAGGAAGACAGTGAAGTCAGAACTCCTGCACCAAAACCTTCAAAGGAAAACACGAGATGGTTATAGGTTATAGAAGACCTTGAGAAGCAGATAAGAGAAGTGGAGGAAAAAATGGGATGAGAAATGAGAACAATGCAAGAAAATTAAGAAATGAGAATCAACAGCCTGACTGAGGAAAATAACACCCTAAAAAATAGACTAACTCAAATGGCAAAAGAGGCTCAAAGATGCAACAAGGAGAAGAATGCCTTAAAAAGCCAAATTTGCCAGATGGAAAAAAAGAATCTCAAAAGCTCACTGAGGAGAATCATTCCTTCAGAATTAAATAGGAGCAAATGGAAGCTAATGACTCTATGAGAAATCAAGATGCTGTTAAACAGATCCAAACAAATGAAAGAATAGAAGGCAATGTGAAATATCTCATGGGAAAAACCACTGACCTGGAAAATAGATCCAGGAGAGATAATTTAAAAATTATTAGACTACCTGAAAGCCATAATCTAAGAAAGAACCTAGAAATCATCCTCTAAGAAATTCTCAAGGAAAACTGCCCTGATGTTTTAGAACCAGAGGGCAAAATAGAGGTTGAAAGAATCCACTGATCACCTCCTGAAAAAGATCCCAAAAAAGAAAACTCCTAGGAATATTATAGCCAGGTTCTAAAATTCCCAGATTAAGGAGAGAATATTACAAGCAGCCAGGAAGAAACAATTTGAATACTGTGGAAACACAATCAGGATAACTCAGGATCTGGCAGCTTCTACACTGAGGGATTGAAGGGCTTGGAATATGATATTCTGGAAGGCAAAGGAGCTGGGATTAAAACCAAGAATCACCCACTCTGCAAAACTGAGTATCATGTTTCAGGGGAAAATATGGTCATTCAGTGGAATAGAGGACTTTCAAACATTCTTGCTGAAAAAAACACAGAGTTGAATAGAAAATTTGACATTCAGATACAACAAGCAAGAGAAGCATGAGAAGGTAAATAGGGAAAAGAAATCATAAGGAACTTATCAAAATTGAACTATTAACATTCCTACATGGAAAAACTATCTTTGTAACTGATGAAACTTTTCTCAGTAAGAAAATAGTTGAAGGGAATATATGTGTATATATATATATCTATATATATATGGGAGGGTATATGGGTGTATGAATACATATGTGAATATATGTATATATGTGTACAAGTATACATAGATAGAGGGCACAGGACCAATTTAATAGGAAGGAATGATACCTAAAAGGTGAAATAAAGAGGTGAAATAGGAATATAATGAGAGGAGATTGGGAGAGACAGAATGGGGTAAACTATCTCATACAGAAGAGGAAAGGGAAAATGGTTGCAATGGAAGGGAAGAATAGGAAGGCAAAAGGGAATGGGTCAACCTTATTCTCATTGAATTTGGCTCA